>NC_046186.1:123197474-123497474 GCF_011004875.1 Balearica regulorum gibbericeps
TTTGTTAATGAGTAGCATGTGCTAATTGTTGTCAGCATCCCTGCCATACATCCCTTCCATAACAACATATTTTACCTGCTGAAAGGTGTTACCTCTTGCACTGTCAGCATCCAGTTTAAGAGAAGAAATCTCAGAATAGTAGAAAAAATGTTCAGTTTCATTTGAAATAGCATGAAGTTAAATGTATACATTTTCATATCGATATCCAGACTCTCCTACTGCCTCATTCTGTGTATGCAACTTCTAACATTAATACATTAAGGTAATACAAAGAAAGATGCTGTACGCTATAATGGCACAGGGAACAACAGAGAGAAATTCTCTATATTGTAACAAAGTAAGGGATGCAGCTCCCAGTAAAATGAAGTTGAAAGGTTTGAAAAGTTAGAGTGATCATATCTCATTATTGCAAACAATGTAAGGGAGGATTAAAATAAAAACCTGACCTGGAGCTGCGGTGAAACTGGACTGGGACAAGAAAGATTGACTCTGAGTTAAGTTAGTCAGAGCTGATGACTGTGCTGCCCTCAGGTGGAAGGTCTTGTCGGGAGGGGGAGGCCTCCACTTAGAATGTAAACCCAGAAAAAAAAACACCAAAACAAACAAAAACCCCCACAATCCAAAATGAAACTCAGCCTTAGTAGATGCAACAACAAGATATTCAGAAGTGTGAGTAAGAAGGGTTATAATACATGAATTCTCAAATAAACCAAATGTGAATTGAATTATGGCAGAAGAGAACAATTTTCATCCAGTGAATTGTAAATTGAGTTTGTTTCCAGTTCATATTTGAAATGCAAGGTTGATGCTTGGCTTTTCATTTTATTTTTTAGCTGGGGGAATTCTAACAGAAGCTACTGACTTGAAATAACTAAAACCTTATTGAAGAGCTCTAGCACACACACCGTGCGACTGACACACATTCTCTGAAGCATATTTAGTATCACTGCATCAAGTAGATTAGTTGTTCAACTGCCATAAGCGACAATATCCTATATTGCTACATGTTTAAAATTATTCAAATCAGTTTTGTACACATACATAGGGTCTTTTAAAACAAACAATTTTTTTCAATATGCAGGAGCAATCTGAAAGAAGGAATATTACAGGGTATTCTGACTAACAGGGAACAGTCTTGTGAACTTATTTTGTGTGCTCATTCATGAATGGAGTGCAAGGACTTTCCTTGGGGTTTTAAGGGGTGCACAAAGTACCCACAACACCTCTACCATAACAAGATGCTTCTTCACTCCAGGGTAGCCAGCTAATCGGGGTTACCACATCCCTCAGATTGCTCTAAATGGAGTCCAAAGCAGAAAATCAGCAACTTCAGTTGCAGAACACGCATGAGTGATTAATCGCCACATCCAAGTGACTGGAAAGACAAAGTATGAGGTATCAGTCCAATCTGCTGAAATCTGAAATGATTTTTTTTTTTTTTTTGCCATTTTCTTGCTTTTTTAGGGGCCAGAAGCAGTTAACTGGAACACCTTTACATGTAATTTTAGAGCGCTCTCACCAGTTTTGTTTTTTACCATTTTAATTTTGAGAGCAGTTAAATTTTCCCAAAGCAAAAGACAGCAACAAAAATGTGCTGCAGGTTTGATTTCAGAGTTTGATCTCCTGTTTTTTCACTTAGCTGAACATTGTGTTTTCTAATTCTTCCTGCCACATACCACCATACTCACTGTGACAGCGGTATCCTCATTATACATGATGTTTCACTACTGAATATACCTTGGGCTGAGTGATGCGACATTACCAACTCCGCCTAACGCATATCAGCCTATAGAGCAATACAAAATCTCCTTTTTCTTCTGTAACCAACGCAGAAGCAGCAGGTGCATTTACAGAGCACCAGTTTTTCAAAGCTAGGACAGAGGACATCTCTAGCGAGGCTTTGCTGAACTCAGCAAAAACACCTGCTAGCTTTGGACCCGTGCGGTTTGGGCTACCCGGATGGGCAAGCTCAGCCTAGCTTATACCTAAACACTGATGTGCTTGGGCTCACACCAAGGGATGGTGAAAACCTTGTCTTTCCCCCTTAATGTACTCTGCAGCTCAACTGTAAATCCACGCTTGCTTAGGGACTGGTGCCCAAACTGTTCAGGATCCAGAGAAGATTGCGTTTTGAGTGCAGACAGGAAACACAGTGCGCTCATCCATCTCAAAAGCGTACTTATAAGGTTACACTGCAGCAGGTGGCTTTCTGTTAACTAGCTTTAAACTGGTAGCAGTGCTGAGCTGTACATGGTTCCAAAAGTACAACCCAGAAGCAGAATAAACATTGACATGGTATGCTGTGATGAGGTGTCTGCAAGGCCATCTGTATACAGTGGAGTTCAGAGCAAGTCTAGGGCAGGCACATAGATTTCAGTCACATCTTTACCTGCAGCACAGATGCACCCGAAAAACACTTCTGCTAAATCATATCATGCAAAGGTGCTCTCAGTGCAAGCTAAAAAGTGTCGTGCTGAGACTTAGTACAGTGTTGCTACTGTGCTGTAAATTCACACCTTTGCTTCATGCATGCTAATATCTGTCTGAAAGGGGATGGGAGAAAGGGAACAGCTCTGTGAGGCGACAGTCCTGCAGGTTCCTGAGCATGTGGATAAATTTAAGCTGGTTTTCAAACCAGAGAGTTCAAGGACCAATATGTTTGGGAACTTTACACAGTCGGTTTTGGTACTGCCCATTGTTAGTCTTAAAAACAGTATTGATGAAAACAAAGAAACAGTCACATGAATGAAATTTTATAAGGTTAGCTTTTAAATTAAATGCTTTTTTAAAATTAACTCAGCAATTTCTGTAATTAGCAAATAATTTTTCTCTCCTTCAATGTTACTTTTCTGAAAGCAAATGGACTTAAGCACATCTTTGTAATCTTTGTTTTCTCGCACAAAAAAGTGTACTAATTACTATCTGTCACACTTCGTGATCCATTTTGGGAGTCATAGGAGAAGTGACACACCTTATTTTTTTTATATAAAGACAACTAAAAAGGAAGTGATTTTTGGTATGTGTGCGTCCCATTGTGAAATTATTTGGCTATCAAAAAAAAAAAAGATCGTTTTAATCTTACCATTACAAAGGAAAAGCATTCATTAGATTAATTTTCTAGTGTAACTTCCTAAGGACAAAATCTGCTAGTTTAAACATGGCCTGTTTTAAAAATGTGATTAAAAAAGACTGTGTAGTTTGGGCGTTTTCCATTCTATATCTGTTGTCTAATCCCTCTTGCAGGAGCTTTCCATTCACACATTTTGCATCCAGATGTTGCTGCTAGTTATAGAACTTGGTGAATTAGCTCAGGACTTTGAATGCCATTTCACATTCCTGAGGAAACAGGCCCTCCTGAAGAATTAGCTGTCCTAAGTATAGTAGCTGGCACACAGGGAGGAGGAGGAAGCAGGAGCAGGGTCAAAAGGAATGAGGAGTGGAAAGTCACATAAACTTATAAATAAGAATCTCACGTGCAGAGAATTTGAAAAAACAAAACCAAAACCAAACACCTACAAGTGCTGCCTATACAATCTCTCTTTGCATACTGAAGGGAGTAACTTAACATTATCACTTATTGCTTGATCTATCTGCAAGGTTTTATTTGAGCATGGCCCCACTGAAGTTATGAAAACTCCAATACGACCAAATAAAACACTTTAGATTCAAGAGCTCGTTATGGATTCCCTCTACATTTACGAGTTCAGGTATTCCTTGGTGAAAGTTTGCTAGACAAGCTCCAGCCAAAGGGGACTACATACAGGATACAAACTTGATCCCACTGAAGTATATGGCCAAAATCCAGCTTCAATAGGGACAGAATTTTACCTTACCACTCGCCAAAAGAGAGACAGGGAAGCTGTAATATCAAACATCATGGAGACAGAAAATACCTTGGAGATGAAAAAGGCTACAAATAAGCAATTTGTTCTTATCTTGCCAAAAATGGCCCACATCTGCCCTATATTTTTTATTCTATGGCTAAAACAGCACAAAAAGTTCTACATTCACCATCTGATAGATGTCTTGATATATAATGGCGGATATTTAAACAGAAACTGAAGATCTGTACTTAAACCTTTCAGACCTGTAAAATATCTTAAATATTTTTTTTTCTGTTTAATCTCCTGCACTGAGTGAACCTCAAAACCAGCCAAGTCCATAGCTTCCAGAAGGTCCAAAGTTTGTAACAGTGCTTACTAGCATTCCAAAACATAATGAATCTTTCCCCATGTATTTCAAAATTGTTTTTTCTTCCTGCGACACAGTTGTCTGCAGACAGTCTAGCTTTTTTCTAACCTTATCTATTATTCACAAAAAGAATTATTTTTATAGGAGCTAATGCTTCTTTTCCCCAACTTTTTATGATCAAGGTGACTTATAAACAGCTGCAATAAAAATGGTTAGGGTTTTTTTTCTCCCTCCATACAAGAGCATTCTCAATAATGTTTCAGAGAGAGCAGAGAGGCTAAAAGATACGTGACATTCATAGATTTCACCCCTGAAGCCACAAAAACCACACTAGCAATTTCTTCATTTGACCAAAATGAATGGTCATCACAAAAACAAATGTAAGTTTGGTACCACTGATTTGGCTGAGACAGCTTAGGGGCTTGAACTTAATAGACTTCCTCTGACAGATTAGGATCTTCTGGTATGTCTGCATCATCCTGTCACAGCAGATAGCCAAGTCCAAACCACAGGCATGGGACTGCCCTTGATCCATAACCTTAGAATACAAAATAACTGGCTAAAGAATGTAATAAGACTCCCAAGGAAATACCTTTGAAGACAGTATTCATTTTGCTTGGTGGTCTTTTATAGGGGGGGGGGGGGGGGGGGGGAAGACGACAATTAAGCATTAAGAACTGATTGATGCTTAAACAAAATGCCTAACAGTAAAAGCACATTTCTATATTCCAAAGGACCAGGCAAAGCCATCCCTAAGAAGGGATTAACTGCTATCAGATGATATTACTACTGGATTAATGGTGTTTCGTATTCACTATATTTATTTTTTTTTTTAAAAAAAAAAGATCTCTTTTAAGGAGGATATAAGTGATTTGTATAAAACCTAAGAGCCAAAAACCTAGATTTTATTTTTACAGCAACGTGATAGATAGTATTCTCTTTATTTATACATCCTTAATTGAAGTAATTTTTCCCCCTTTGTCTGGAACCAGGCCTTGCATTTCAAGGCAATTGTTTTGAGAGTACCACGGCCCATGAAAATAGTAAAGCAATGTATGACTCCAGAACTGATGCTTTATATTCCAGGGGACATTTTAAGCCGTTCTTATTTTAGAGAATTGTTTTTGTAATAGATATACTAAAGGTGATCATTTTACTTTATTGCTAGTCATTGCTGACTGAAATATTTTGCCAGATGAAAGTAATTACTATGACTACATTACTTTTCTAACCTGTTCAGTGTATTGTATCTCAGATATTCATAGTGTGAAATTCTGGATCCTCATTTACAAAAAAAAAAAAAAAAAAAAAGTCACATTGTTCTGTGCTCTGGCCTTAATTATGTAAAGCCCATATAGATGTTATCCAGTTTCCTTCCCCACCTGTATATCTTATATCTACAAAAGGTTACAGGAAAACTCCAATCTTAATGCAGAATTGTGCAGATGACAAAGCCAAACACCACACTCTGATGTTTGTGTTACAAACGAGAAAAAAGAATCTGCTTCGACCAGAATCGAATCACTCGGGTGAATATTTTAAAAGGATGCAAGGAACAACCATGTTCTTAGCCAACATTAATCGCTACTAGCCAAAATTATACGTTAGAGAAAATAATTTGTTGAGACATCCTCAGGATTATATCCCCTGGAGATGGAAACAGGCCTGTGTTTCTCTCACAAAGTCACGTCTGCTTGGGGTAGATTTTTTCAATTCAAACCATAGTAATATATGCGCAATAAACTCACTGTTATAAATATTTACCATAATATCCATCTTCTCGGTTCTCCTGCTACCCTAACCAGCAGCCATGCTACCATAAATCAGGGGAAATATTCTGTGGGAGCTGGAAGCAGCTCTCGTTGTATTTCTGGAAACAGCCATCCAAGAGGAGGCAAATGACACAAGAGAGACAGTAGAAATTGTGGCAGACTCCACATTTCAAACTGCTACATTACTTCTACTCCACTTACGAGGTAAATGTGGCATTCTGGGTTAAAGACGACCAATGAATGCAGAGATATTGGTGGAGTAGCTAGCAAGGTATCTGGCCCACTGAAAGGCTTTTGGTTTTATCTTGCTGAAAGCATTCAGAGATCTAGGAGAAACTAACTACAACCTAAGCAGTGTGAGAGGAACCACCTTCACTACCAAATTCATTGAAAAAAATAATTTTTCAAGTGTACAGCAAGCTTTTTTTTTTTGTGCCTTTTTTGTTCGTTTGTTCTTGCCGTGAATTACCAGTATTGACAAGTGGCAATTTGTTCTGAGCAGTGAAGTTGTTATGCTGGGTAAAGAACAACTTTTTCCTGCAAAAAAATGCAAATGTCCATTTCAAAACTCACTGCCTCTCCAAAAGAGAGACTTACACAATTGCTACCATCATGGTTTCTGACACGTCCTTCAGAAAATGGCACAGCAGCCCCATTCATTGACACTGGATGAGGGTAGGAAGATTTTAAACTTCCCAACTCCTCTATAACCTACCAACCATTGTGAGCCCAAGTACAAGTGCTGCATGGCGGCTGCATAAATTTCAACCGCACTGAGTAAGGCTCTATGCAAGGAATATAACAGTGTCAGAATAAAGAAAGGAAGTCGACAACAGACAGTTTAAAACTAAGATGAGGGGTTTCTGCACACAGAGCTTTCTTTTGTTTAAGCTGATACCTCTGTTTCTTTGCCTTGGTATAAAAAAAAAAAAAAAGAAAACCAAAACCAACAAACCCAGACAAAAGTTATCTTGGTTATCTGGAATGCCATGCACTAGAAATGTGTTTCAAAGGAACTAGTCACAATTACCAAAAAGCAAAACCTCAGTCTTTCTCATTGTATTCTATGCTAGGCTCCATCTCCATCCACACACAACAGGGCTAGAAACAGTAGCAGAGGACTATTTACCCACTTTATTGTGGTATTTCACAACAGAGTTTCTGTAGCTATTCTGTGTCCAAATATATCTACCATCTACTGTAAATGTTTTAATCTCAATGCTTAGCAGGTAGGACTTTAAATAAGCTTTTCTTCTGAAATATTTCCATCAGCATTATTTGTTATTAAAGAAAAAAAAGCTAAAATAAGATTTCTTACAAAATGTAATTAAGCAGTATAATATAGTAATAAGTGGAATGAACAATAAGGAGTTGTACTAAAATATATGCCTGGTGCAGTAGAGGACTGGTGTTTCAGGAGATTAACAATTATGATCACCAGTCCTCTTCTGTTTCTGTAATACTCCACACAATCTTTTTTAAATTACTTTATTAACCTTTCCTCCTAGCACAGAAGTGCCCGATTATAGATAATATTTCAAAATCATCTGAGGTGTAAGTGTGTTTGATTTGCTCAGTAATTATTTGTCTACTTTATTACATTGACCAAGCACACAAGCTCCTTGACCAGTTTTATTTCAAGTCCAGTTAAGAACAGTGTCGTATCATTTTGTGTGATCACCCCCTTTGGGCCCCAGAGTACCTGAAATTTCCTACGGGAGCTGGTAACTTGGACACGAGTATCTCATACGTTAAACATGCGGAAATCAGTCAGTGTGCTGTCATTTAAGGTTAAGGGACCTGTTCATAAAGGAAAGGTTTAGTGCACATGTGAAAGAAGTTTGTTTATTCACTGCATTGCAAACCAAAGACATTTAAGCACAGGCATGCAAATTTGCCTTTCTAAACCTAAAAGGGTGTAAAAACCCTATGTATTTGTCAATGCATGCTCTCTCATGATAATTTACTCCCAACATTGCACACAAGACGTTATTTCAATTTGGATCTGAAGTATTAGCCCATTACCAGCTCCACTACTCTCTGCAGCTTCATGCTAAACATATGGTGATCACAGAAAAATATGCATTTCTTAAAACACAGGCCTGGAGAAAACAAGCAAGTACGAAAATAAAAAAATGCAATGAAAAAGTTTCCCTGGTCTAACTTTGCAGCTCTGTAGGAAATGAAAATAATATTTACATTTTTTTAAAGATGAAAATGCAATGAGATGAAACGCAGTACACAGTTTATTCCTGAGGGCCACCACTAGGATAAAAGCATAAAGCTTGGGGACTTTGTTTACTGTCCACAATCAACAAATCCTGAAATCTCCATATGCAGCAGGTTTCTAAAGCTCTGTTAGTAATACTGTATATTGCTGGTCAACTCAGTCACCCATAGAATTACAGTGTAGGGTATGGATGCCAGTATTTTAGACCCAAACCGAGCATAAAAAACACAAAGTAAAATTCAGTGTCAGCACAAAGTTGACAGCGAATGATTATAACAGCTTCGAAGCTTGAAAAAGAGTGTAAATAACTAGGATCCCCCGCGGGCTCACTCAGCCTGCATACATAACAACTGTGATGGACAGCCACTATGGTAAAGTATAAAAAAAAAAAGTCACTCTGCAAAGATGCAAAAATTTCTCCTGCAACGAGTCTTAACTGTCACCTTTCTGACTAAATCAGCTACTTTTATAGAGAAAAGGCATCTATATTGTAAGGTGCACATTTTCGGTACAGGCTGCTACTTTAACAGGTAAACCATTAATATATTTTTCAGTGCTAATAAGCCCCAAGAATTTTTATTTCTTTAAAACAAATGATTCAAAGCTACATGTTACCAAGTCCTTTCTCTCAACCATCACCCAATTAACTACAGTAAAGAGACAATCCAGACCACAGAGCAAAAGAATTTCAAACAAGGGATGTATATGAACATAAGAATGAAAATAGTCTACCAAGACATAAACATTAGAATGCTTTTTCCTTGGGATTTTTTTGCTCCTACATATGCACATATACAAGGCACAATATGCACATGTAGTAATGGCTTTAAAGTGCTGGCAAATTGCAAGTGGGTAGATGCACTGGGTCCTCAGACTCTGTCAGACATGTGACAGCACTGTGATTATGTGGCCCCCTCATAGATCCCGGCTGGGAGCAAAGGAAATAGGAATTAACAGCAAACATTAGCATATGCCTATAAACGACTGCATTTTTTTAAAATCAATTAGCAAGCAAACTATTTAATTAACTCTCTTTTTTTCCCATTATTTATTATATGTAAGCTTTCAATTTTGGATTAAATAAAAGCATGTATTAAAACTTTCCTCTTTACCCATTTTGGTTCTATTTATCTGAACTAAGTAGATGCTTTGAAATAACAGCCTTTGGTCATTGGACTATTTGTTCTGAGAGCTTGATTTTAATTTAAGCTAAACAGTAGCTCATAAATATGACATAGCAGAGACATTTGTGACGATAAGGCAGTATCTACTGAGAAAAACATGTACATCTAGCAAAAAAGAAAAGAAAAATTCTCTCATGAGATAGTAAAAAGTCATGATTGAGTTCATAGTGACTTATAGAAAAACAGAACTTCTCATCTTGCAAGATACTAAATGCCCTCTTCCTGAGCATAAAGAGAATCGAGTGTTTGACACTTTGTAGGCTGTGCTCATCAATTTGGTGAATCAGACAGTAAATTATGGTTTTATAATTTTATGAAGTGAAAGAGTCACTATTAGGTCTCTGAAAATCCTGAACATTTTCAAGGATGACCCTCAGCAAAGGGCTTATGTTCACCCACAGCTATACAATCCTTATGTTTTGCTGGTGCTTTTTGATCTTTCTACTGCTGTTTATTCAGAAGCTTACAATTTCTTTCCTCACTTGAAAGAACAGTGATATCCAAAGGCCATTTCTAAAAGCCAGCACAGCTGCAAGTATTTGTTTTAGGCCACTTTGTTTTCTTTGTGCTATAAAAACGTGTCACATATTCGAGATGTTCCCTCAAAAAATTAATTAGGGTATATGAATGGTGAGATAGGTTAATCTTGTACAAACTTCAGCAGCATTGTTCTATTCAAGGAAATACAACTCTTTACATGACAGCTGACTTGGCTGAAATAGCAAATAAAGGTGGGCACCCAGTCCTCTGTTTGTGGGCTGTTAAGTTTACATTTCCTTTCAAGTGGCTGACAAGAGACTAGCTCAGTAGATAGCCTCGAGTAGTTCTCCGCACCTTAGCTTACCTGCATTAAAGTGGCAAAATACTTACTAGCCTATTTAGTATAGCTGTTTAGTTCCTTTAGAAAGAAATCAGTTTTATAAGATTAAAGATAGGGAAATTTTGCCTAATTTCACAATTTACATCTGACCTGGTAGAGTTGCTGTTCCAACCAAAAGCAGTTGATCGTTCCTTTTATATTTTACCTTGACACCACGATTCCAGCCTTAAGAAAGTGGGACAATAATGGAAATGCATTTGCTTTGAAACTAGTCTTGCTAAATCTAGTGACTACAGACAAGTTATTCCTGACTTGGGCCAGAAGCCTTTGCAAAACTCTTAGAAAGAAAAACAGGATGCAGCAGCAAAATTAAACAGTTGTATTCATAGCAAAATAACAACTCTAAAAGGTGAAATTCAAAGCTGTCTTTTAATGTTTCTTCCTAGGAGTGACCAGCAGAGCAGCAAGCCAAGCAGTACTTGTTAGCCATGCTAAGTGAAGCCAGATTTGTAACCTCACAGAAATAAAAGGCAGAAGAGTAGCTATAGGAGATATTATTCCATACCAGAATTAGCATAACCCAGCACATCAGAATATTAAAATTTAACAAGGATTTCAAACCATCCTTGTATCAGCAGCATAGAGTCATGTCACAGCTTTTTTATTGGTTCAGCAGGATAGGTGTAATTGTATCAATATTTTAATGCTTGATGCATATTGTCTGTGATAAATTGCTTGCATAAATAAAAAGCACCAATATTCAATTGCCAATGAAATAATCACACATTCTAGATCTTTATTATATCATGCATTATTTAATTACAATAATCAGAATCCTTTTGAAGGTAAAACAAGATTAAAAAGGTTTTGTTTTATTGGATCTATATATTTGATTTACACTTTATATGTTAGCTTTGCATTAAGAATTTATAAGGCATCAATTCAAATGGTGATATTACAAGAGTTTATTCCGTTTGTAATTAGTACAGTACTCTTAAAGTACTCTGGCTACGAGAGATAATATTTCAGTATTTTAATGAGCTTTTTAAGTATAATTGATGTAACAATCGTTGAATTACACATTTCTACCTGAAGAATAATGAAGGAAACATTTTAATGAGAAATTTAATCATTATTAGCAAATGATCTACTAAACTGCCATTTACTGACATTTAAAAGCTTAATAGCAGAAAACTGTATTTTTGTACATCTGCATCACTACAGATGATTATCATCTCAGTTGCTCAGGTTTTCTGGTATAACTTTCTCTGTTAGGTTTTTGTTGTTAAATTTAAGAAAAGCTTTCTTTAACTCACAATTGTCAGCTTCCTCAGGAAACTATGGGGCTTGACATGTATACAGTTAATTTAAATAAATTAGCCCCTTTTCAGCCTTCAGCATTTTTTCAGTATAAAAGGTTTCATTCTTGGGAGTATTCATGCTTGCATCAGCTTGATTTTGATGAATGCCCTGTAACCTTCCTGATAGCACCTTAGACATGGTGAGCCTACCCCGGTGTTGACAGCAATGTGTGAAGCTACCACATTCGCTTTATTAAAAAATAAATAAATAACAAAACAAAACAACCAAGGAATCCACCCCCCAAAAAAACCCAAACCACCCACTCTGGAATTTTGGGACAGTCATTGCACGTGTGCCACAAGAAACACAGTACACCACCTGCTTCATCTCCTTGCTCCCTTCTCCACAGGCACTCACCCACTCAAAGTAGTATTTTTCACATAGTTAACATCCTCTTTTCCACAGAATCTGCTTCATATCACCATCTGCCTGTGACCTCAACTCGCACAGAAAACCTGTCCTTTCTAGTGCATTAACTGGCTCAGCTCAACTTGACGTGCTGCAGAACAGCAACGTCTCACTCACAACGCTCCTCCCTATCTTGCAAAAGCTTGTACTTTGGTTCATGATACGCTCCTGTGAAAGGTGCCCTCCGGGACAGAAAACTGTTCCATGGACTGAAAGAGTTTCTACGGAGTAGACTGTAGAGGTGAATAGCAATGACACACACACACACACACATCCCCACACAGGAAACCATCTGGACATCACAGATGTGATGTGAAACAACAGCTACTGAGGAAACAAACCTTTACCAATCTCTAGGCCCACTTGATGTAGGATAAATGGAGATCCATAAACAGATAAGGCACATTCTGCTCTAAAAAGTACAATGCCATGATATTACACAATAGAAATCCACATTTTTCTGAACTTGTTAGTTCCTTATTTAACCTAGTATGATTTACGTAGTGGTGTGCAATCAGGCAACAATTTGTGGTTTGAGCAGGGGGAGGAGGATTTCACTAAATTTAGAAACAATCTGTAAAAAATAGAAAAGGGTAACAAATCACAGTGACAGAGAGACATAAAACAAGCAGTATACACATCACATGATCTTAGAGATACTACTCAGCTTGCACAGAGCTAAACAGGGGTGGACCTGTTCTGCACTTAGGCTGAGATGTTTCTAAATCCAAAGCACCAGGAAGTTCCTTGCTTTTAAATAGATAGTGTTATTTTTGAGCAATACTGATCCATCATTGCAGCATGGTACTAGACAGCATTGGTCCACCATAGAGAGGCTTAATTTAGAGGGGAAGGGTAAGGAAAAAAAAAAAAAAGATAAAATTGAGGTTCCACTCTGGTCTTTTTAAGTGGTGACTAAAAGTTGGGAAAGCAACACACAGAAAAATAAATTAGTGAAGCATTATTTCTATGAGGTTTCTCTCTCATGCTGCAGTTCCTACAGCCATCCACTAGGAAAAATTTCCCTTTGTTTGGTGTGGGTCATAAAAATTCCCTGTAGAGCCTAGAAAAGAGGCAAAAGAGAGGCTGGATATAAAGATACCATTTCTCTTGCTAAAAATGTTCTTTGCTAGCAGTGATAGAGAGGTTTGAGAAAACATACTGTCTAATCCAAACAAATAAACACCACCCACCAAAAAAACACTCAACCATGGAGACAGAAAGAGATGAAATCGGTCTCCTTACCAGGAAGATCTCCTCTGCAGACAGACAATTAGTTCCTATTCATAACATCACCTAAGGTAATTCAGACCCATCAAGCTACTTATCTCTGGTACCTGGACTGCCTCATTATCACCTTTGACACACTAGGAGTCCGTTTAGCTTCTTTAGGACTAGGAGAATTAAAAGGGATGAACGGGAAGGTACGAGCCCCCAAAAGGATGCTCTTTACCAGACGTTGGCTGCCTATGTCAGGGCAGCTTTGCTTTCCTACACAAAAAAGGAGGAGGACTTGCAGCTTTTTGCTGCAAGATTCTGCTCCAGATCAAAATCCTGGAAGTTCCAACAAATCTTTCTGACAAAATTACTCAGCTCTGCTTTTGCTTGCACATTCCCTCACTGTCCCAAAAACATGGCAGTCTCTCTTGCATAAAATGTCTTTCTTCTCAGAGCTGGAGAAAGGATAGAGGACTCGAAGAAAAATTAAAAGTAATTCACTCCCTGGGAATTCACACTACAGTCATACTACATTCATAGCTGTTTTAGAGAGGACAGCCCTTTCCTCTTTAATGCCAAAAAAATCTACAAAGGAAACGCAGCTATAATAAACCGATTACCAGCAGCCTTGCAAGGAGCTACTGATGACCCTATGGGATCTGCATTACAGCTCCAATCCCTGTGCCTCAAGCACAATGAAAAACAGTCTCTGCTTTCCCCTTGCTGGGGAAGAAAGTTTCTGTACGTCTTCACTTAGAGACAAAGCCTTTTAAGATTCCCCAGCATGGCTCTAGCTGGGCCTTCTGAGAACTGTAAGCTTTCCAGGACAAAACTAACTCATATTATCATTAAGCAAGGACTGGAGAGACCTTCATACATGGACTTATTGCACAAAAACCCTTTATAAAAGTAAAACATGTCTAGAAATTATATCCAATATATATATATCTGCAGGCTCATAAATAAGCCACATTCTGAAAATCAGGTGCACTGCTTAGCTGTTGCAATGATTTAAGTGAGCTACCAGGGAATATCAGCAAAAGTGACACAGAAACCAGAAGTGGACAAAGGTGAGTAATAAAACCAAGAAAAAACCTTGAGCCAAAAATATATCAAAACTGACTCCACTGATGTGTTTTCATTGCTTAGAGATGTAGTGCCATTCTCATCTGGTTAATTCCAATTCAGCATTTCCTTGATATACCTTTTATAATTTTCAGTCTAATTATAATGAAAATCATTTTTCAATGTAATTTTGTAATAAAAATGTTTCCTTATTTCTCATTACCTAAGAACATGATCTTGCACAGCTACTGAGCATGCTTACAACATGTATAGTGTATCTTCTCTTTCTTAGCATTTAATCTCTTCATAGTCTACAGATGTCAAGAGGTTCAGATTAAGCTTGTTAAAGATCTGCTTCACTCTAACTCACTGATGATTATTTATTTAGCAGTTTTATGTAACCCTGTCATTGATAAGCACTCTATTAATTTGCCGAGGGACAAATCAACACTAGTTATTTTTCTACTGGCTATTAGATTCAGTGCTGCTGTTTGTTACAAACCACTTGCCAGTTAATTATAAATTATGGGTCCTCTTTGCCTATATTAATTGATATCTCCTCTGCCTTTGTAATACTAGACAAATAAATTGAAGGCAAGATTTATTAAGCAGCACATGTCTTCCATCTCTTGATTAGTATTCTTTACTTTTTAAACATTTATACTTGTTTATACAGATTTGATGCCAGAACAGTACATTAGAGAACTGATCCTTGGGGTGTTTTTGGGGAGACAGGAAGACTTATTTAACAGCTTCCCACAAATTAGGTTGAAGTGACACACAATTTAAGTTCGGCAATTTTTAAATGCTCCTTTTGATTTAATAAAGTCTTAGGTTACAGTATCTTTCTGTATAGATACAGCATACACATATTTTACAGAAATTGTGTATGTACTTATCTGCATTCAGTAAGCACCACGCATATACTGCTGCGTTCTGCGCACACAGTGTTCGTGTGTCTAAACACCTACTCTTGAGTGTGAGAATATATACACACATGCAACACGTACAGAAAAAGACACATGTGGATGTGCACACACATATAGATCTAAATATATCTATCTCATATCCAAGGTAGTAGAGAGAGATTCTCCGTCAGCTATTTTCATGCAGAAAGAAAGGATTTTCTAAATAGAGTTTCATTTTCAAAACCTGAAGATGTAATGAGTGGTTTCAGAACAATGGACTGTGGCCATTTTTAATTTGCATGAGTGTGAATTATATAGAGTAATTGTGCAGTCTCCTCCATTTATATATGATCACTAGCTACAGGGAATGCATCCTTTCAGAGAGATGCTCACACTCCACAAAGAAGCAAGAGTCAAAATTCATGCCATGTACTTTTGAAAGGAAACTTAATTCATTTGCTCCCTTGCCATTGCCAAGCATAGAAGTATAATGTAAAATTCAGCTCTGGAGTGAGTAACTTTAATTTCAAAGGAATTCCTAACAATTACACAACAGCTGAAATTGGCCCACAGGAACAAAACGCTACGCCATTTCAGTGAGTTTGACTTTTACAGCACCTTATCCACTCTCCAACCTTTAAAGTCCACTCTTCTGTGTAATAAGGATGTGGCAAGTGTTCATCAGGGTTATAAAAGGTTTCACCCTCCTGCCACTTGACAGGTGTCAGGAACCATTGATCCCAGAGACTGCAGTTATATTCCAAACCTAATTATGGACAGTTTTGTAATGCAATTAATAGCTTCATCTGCAGCACCCAAAGTGCTTTGCTATATACTACATTAGATAAATTTAAAGAATGCACATTCATGACCCTGTGGATGAATGCATTGCTGTATTGACTGTTCACAAGCAATATCTCTCTCATTAATTAACTTTTATAATGCACTGATTAGTATGTGCGCATGGGTGTGTATGCTTTCTACCAGGCAGAACATCTGTATCACCCTCTGGAGGCCGACTCACAAAGAATAACAGCCATACTACTACTATAGCTCTCCTAATTCATGGTATATTCCACATAGCTGCATAATCACTGCCCTTTTGTAGTCAAAATACCCAGAAATATGTACCCAGAACCAACCTGTAGCTCAAGTGCCTTTTCAAGTAAACGTGTGAAAATTACCTGACATGACTTACTGAAAGCAAGTAGCAAAATGTAAATGAATTTTGGGCATTCTTGCAAGCATATAAGAAGAACTTGGGGTTTGTATCATGGAAAAAGCAATGCTCGCTTATCAGTAAGATTATCTATTTAAGTTTAAAGACTATTTAATTTTTATTTTCTTGAGCATCTTTGTCTCCATATACACTTCTGGTGCAGCCCTGATTAGAACAGTCAGAGAAACCTTGCTTAAAAAATAAAAGCTAATTTTCTCAATGCTATTAGTCTACTTCACCAAAGCCATTATTCAGATTTCATTCATTAATAAGGTCTGAAAACCATTTTGAAACCTGCAGACATGTGGAAACACGATGGAAATGGAAATACAATTATTAGTAATTGTAGTAGTGTTTAAAAAATAGATACACCTATATTATAACTTAACAAGGCACTTATTTGTAAAAATAATAACAACTTTATAACTTTTTGAACAGGATTATATTGAAGAATTGAGTGCGACAGAACAAAGTCAGAGCCACCCACAACAGCAAAGTCCACACAAAACTTCAAAGCAAATACAACTGCACCGTGATCACGCTGATGTAAAATCAGACGAAGCAAATGAGCCCTCTCTCTGAAACAGACTGCGACTAGACCCAAGCTGCTACGGACATGGTCAACACGAGACTTTCCTAAGAGCCAAGAGTATCGTTGAGGAAAATAAACAATTTGGGTGTACAAACTGTTTCTTGGGTCTTAAACAGAAGCAGCAGACATCAGAGATGAAAACCAGTGGAGAACAATTGTGATCAGAGTTTAATTGGATATGGACCAGTTTGGCTATTTTACAAAGAAAAAGCAGTTGGTACCCATGGAGTTGGAAAGAAGAAGAGCGTTCATCTCCAGGGGAAGGGAGAGGTGCACACTTTGTGGTCTGTGCAACATGGAGAGGTTACTGGGAAGGGGTCGGGGTGAGCGTATAATGTGCTGCAAAACCAGCACCTCCATTAAGGCTCTTCATGTTCAGCTTTGTGCACAAGGTCGCTGCAGAGCGACAGGCTCTCCTCCACCCTGCGAGCAAGCGAGCGAAACTGCAATCTACACCCAGATCCTGTAAGTGACAACTCAGTGCTGCATCAAACATCCACGGTGATGCCAGTGGATCCAAGGTAAGGAATGGGTAAACCAGTTCAAATAAAATAGGAAATGACCTGAACTGTTGCTGTAAACCAATTTTTTTTCCAGATTCACAGAAGTTTGAACAGCTTTCTTGTTCTATTTTCCATTTGCTTTCAGAAGAAATGTAAAATTGAGGCCTTGACCACTCAAGGTCATTAAAAATCCCATTAACCTTTTCACAAGGTAGGGCTTAAGTAGGGTTAATTAAGCAATATTGCTTCAGAAGGGTCTGAAGAAGAATTTTTCCTTCTAGTTTCAATATATATGCCAGTAGGTTTGCATGACTCCCACAAGTTTTGTTTTAAATTTTGGGTTGTGTCCCCCCAAAAAGGAAAAAAACAAAACAAACTAGCAGAAAACCATGCAAAACCCCAAATTCACCTGGTTGTAATATGTACCTTGAAATGCATGGGTTCCATATGTCCCACTGAAAATTATATTCATGCTCTTCTAAATACAACTCAGTGGCCAATAGAATGGTTTATACACCATACAAAGTGTTTTGAAAAAATATCTGTACACTACAGAAATAGTCTCATCACTATAATGAATTAAAGAAAATACTGAGTCATTTTCCACAGATCATAAATAATCATTTACATTTATTTATTGCTGGGTGCTATAAGCATTCTCAGAAAAAGAACTCAAAGCAAAGATAAATCAGTCATAAAAAGTGAGAGAAATATGATAAACTACATATTAGGCCAGAGAAAAATCTGCCATACAGAGCTTGGAAACTGTCACCATACAAGAGGAATCTGTGACTTCCATCTGTAACTGCCTTCAATCATCTTCCCCCATGCCCTTCATCAGAACTCCCCGTACACATCATTATTCTATAATTATCAACATATATAGATAATAATAACCAGCCAGAATCACATTTGCAAGGTTTTTCTCTTTAAATATAAGGGGAATGTAACTCATAACACTGCAAAACTAAACTTTCTTTTTCATAGGAATGTAAAATTGTTTGCAGGCAGAAATTGTAGCAGAGGGATAACATGATCCTCTGTGCAATCTAGTTCTATTGAATCGCATAATGAATCTGAGCACTGTTTGGGTATTAATTCTCATGTGTTGGTAAGCCACGGCAAAGCCACCTGAAAGCATGCAGAAAAATAAACTTTTCAGCCTGTTTTGTTCAAGAACTTAATTATGTAATTAATTAAATCAGACAGTAGCAAATTCAAAACAGATAACTTTTTTTTTTCCAGTGAACAAAATAGACTACAGGACTTCCTGCCACAAGATATTCCTGCTAACAACTCAGCTAAATTAAAAACATTAGACATGTGTATGGCTAGCAAGCATATATAAGAGCAAAAGACACAAATAATGCTAAAATAAACCACATTTTCTCAGGCACAGATTTATCAGAGAGGCGAAGGGGACTGCATCTCCCACAGCAATAGCAACACTGAGTGGCATGTGCTCTTATATCCTATTGAAGGGTTATTGTAAGTTATGTGTTCGGCACAGGAACTTTTCTTTTCCTGAAACCCTTCATATTAAACACAACTATAGGATGACAACAACTGCTTCCAGCCCAGCTTTGGGTGACCTGAGGACAGCCTCCCTGTATTTCCTTCTTTCACTAAGCCCTTTAAATACCCACCTACCAGCACTAGGTTTCATGGCAAACTGAGCTGGAGCCTGTATATAAGCTGGTTTGTAAATGGTGTGAATGTTTCCTGACAAAGTGAACTGAACATTGTACACCATCTGGTTTGGTTTGTGACTCTGTAAAATGTAGTGATACTCCTCAAAGAGAATATACAAATTAAAATCTATTTATCTAAATAGTTGAAGATGAAATCAAAATATTTTAAGTCTTGACTTTATCCTAGCTTGGATAAAACTAGTTGATTTTAATGACAGTCCTTAGCCCACACTGGGATTTTCAAAGCTGGACATATTCTGAATTTCCTTGCTCATCTACAACTGAAAAAAAAAAAAAGTACATAAGAACTATGAAAAAAACAATGTCCTTAAATTTTCCAGGTTGTTTGCAGAAATATAGGAGGTTCATGCATCGTACACTTATAGAAACGGTACTTGATGCCTTACAAACCATTCTGAGACAAAACTTCACCCATTGCTCGCCAGGAATCCAACTTCTCCTCCTCCAGAATCTTTACAGACATAAGTAACACAACCCCTTCTAGCAACTGCATGGTGTACTGTACACAAAAACATCTCCATGCTCTGCATAGAGAATTCACATGGAGAGGTGATTTGCCCAGAGCCACAGACAAATTCAGCATTATATGCAGAATTAGAACACATACAGCTTTAACTCTCAAGCCTATGTTCATACCACTAGATCACACTTCCCTATAAAATATTACCTGACAGGACCCATATTTATTGAAAGGGAAGTATATATTTTCTGCTGGAGTGGGAAATACTTATCTTTTTTTTTTAGCTGTTAATATTCATTTTATGAGTTCTGTGTCTGAAGATCATTATGAATGTCTTCTTGGGATTTCATTAACACTACAAAAAAGAACCAGAAGACAGTTTTGATGCAAAGCTTACTTTAAGTGGGTAAATTCCCTGTTTTTTCTCTTTCTTTTTTTTTTAAAGCCAGAAAGGGTGGATGAAAGACCTATAAAATAAATGCTGAGTGAATAGGACTCTTGAGCTATAGAACTTGTGCTGTGAAAATTCTACTTTGTCTGGCAAACACTATTAAACAGAAATCTATGAACAGCATTTTTTTTTTCCCATTTCATACAGGGGGAAAAAAGAAATCAGATCTGACCCAGTGACTTCGATGACAATAGTAAGAGTCCTACTTTGTACAATGAGTTATAAAGACAGAATTTTTACTCTTGGGTGGGCATTTTAACATTTCTAGCAACAGAGCTTCACTAGTATACTTGCTGAGATCACTTACTAGAGCTCTGGTTGGCACCAGTGACTCGTATGTCAGAGCAACCCTGACGAGCCCTCCTGGTTGTTTTTTTCAGATTAGTTTCTGAAATACACAATACAATTAAGAAAGTGTTGTCAAAGTGCAGATTATTATCACTGCCATCTCTATTTTTGAATGCTTGCTGGAATTTGAGTTTTTAGGTACAAAAACTTCATACTTTTATGACAATTCGGGTCATTTCCAATTGGAATTCAAAACCAGGTGTCAGTGGTGAAGTGCCTCGAGGCTATCAAAATAACTGACTGTGTCACCTTGTCCTCCTAATGATCCTTATATATTTAACATCAACATCATAAAAGTAAGTGCTTATTCAAGCAGGACCACTACATATGTTTACCTGGGCTTGTTTTTCTAACTTGCACTGACTATAAAAAATAACTAGGGAGAGGAAAAAAATGTTAACTGCTACAACAGAGCATCAAACTATGGATCTGGAAGTCTGATGCTTGCTGATGTTTCAAGTAAACCCCAGAAGCTACTCTTGTGTGGGGTCATAATGGCACATGCAACCTATTTTGAGACCATTTCTTTTCTTACAGTGCTGTGTGCTTCTCATTATAATGATAATATCCAGCATTTATAAGGCTATTTACATCTTTTAAGCGCTGTACCACCAACTAATTAATCCTCACAACACCCTGTAGGGTAGGTAAGTATTATTATCCCCATTTCATAAATGGAGAAATTGAGACAGAGGGGTAGAAGTGACTTGCTGGAAGGCACTCAGCAAGTTATAGGCAAAACTCAAATGAAAACACAAGGGGTTCCTGGCTCCCAGACCCATGCTTTGTCCGCTCAGCCAGACCTTGTTGCCTCTCACAAGAACTAGTACCTGATTTGAGAGTCACTGTTTACATCCAAGCTTGTCCAAAAAAAATCCCTGTACTATTCAGCATGCACTGCTTCTGTTAGGTGTTCAGGACGTTTCAATCATGACAATGTCAAGCAGTGGAACAGCTTGCCCAGAGAGGTTGTGCAGGCTCCATCCTTGGAGCTTCTCAAGACCCAACATGACAAAAGTCTGAGGAACCTAGTCTGATCTAATAGATGATCTTGCTTTAGGCAGGACGTTGGATTAAATGTCCTGAGGTCCTTCCCAGTCTGAAGTATCCTATTTTATGAGGTAGATGTGGTCTGTCATGGTTACAAGTTTTCCATCACTTCACACTGTCAACTCTATTTTTTTCATCATTATGTCATCTCTGTAAACTACTTCCCTGTTTATATCCAAATTTAAAATGATCAGCAAACATGGTATTTTCCATGAGAGAAGACAACCTTCCAGATTTTCTTCTGGCTGTATTTCCTAGCAAAGTCTGATCAAGAACCAGAAAAAAATGAAAATAAAATCTTGAGGTTACTGTTAGGATTGCTAAGAGACAAACTAAGGCTACACAGTGTTGTCACTTAGACACACAAGTTCATACTCAGTATTACAGGACAGAAAGACGTTCTGTCCCTGTGCAGCCGCATCTTTGTCAACAGCACTGGATTCAGGTCCAAAAAAGAAATTGGCAATAGCAATGTAAGTGCTCTTGGAATGATTCCCTGCTTAACAACCCTCCTTGTCGCAGTATCACAGGTAAGCTCAAAGCTGATAGCCCAGATCCCCAGAGGTACTCAATCTCCACAGCAGTAGCTAGTTATTTCGGGGACCTCAAGTTCCACTTGAGAAAAAAAAAAAGTTAAAAAGTTTTAAAAAGTGCTGGGTATCCTGCAGTTCCTACTAAAATGAAACCGAGCCGTTTGGGAACTTTCGTCATTTCATTCTGATACCTAATGGGAACTGTTGGATGCAAAATTGTTTTAGGAATTGAGCCTTAAACACCCTTATCAACTCCCCTGCACTCCTATAAAAGATTGTTTGTATCCTTTTGCATATACTTCAGCAAATAGAAGAAATCACAATACTCTGACTACTTGAAAGTAAAATTAGCAGCCACATTGTCAAGTAGGAGCCAAAAGATGAGGCTACACTAGAAGCAGATAACGTCAAAAAGTGTATGCTTTTCTACACGTATTATGCAGGTTAAAAGCCTGCTTCCCTGTTGCCTTATTCTGTTCACAGCCACTTACGTTAAGAAAGAAGGGATTTAAAATATGAAGTTGATAGTATGGTTACCTTTCACCTGTGTTTGTAATCCCTCAAGGAGAAAACAGTGGATATCAGGCAGTAAAATCGTGCCTGATATTACAGCTGGTTTGTTCCAAAAATCTGATCTATATACCTGCTTACAGTCAGACAGACTACTTTGTACTGAACCGTATTTCCTAAAGAGTAAGGAGACCCCAACAAAATCCAAGAGGAGTGTCTCAGAGACATGACTTTGTACAAACAGTTTTTTCTCCTACTTTTCATTCTCTGTGCTTTTTCAGGAGTGAAGCCAAAGGCTAACCTGTACTGAATATTCTTGCAAGTCATGTTTAGAAATGTCTACAAACAAACTTGTGAGTATTTAGCCAGCTAGGGCAGTATATTAGACACTTGTTGAAAACACTGCATTCTTGCACTCTACGTGAGGGTCATTGTTTAACCAATGCACTGAGAACAACTCCATTAATCTGACTCCTGAAAACCCCACTGTGGTGCTTTACCGCATGGCTAACTATGACAAGAAAACAGCTAGACTTATAGAAGTGGCAAAGTTAGTATAGTAGCAGAGTTTCTCAGGTTCAGAAAAGAATGCAGCATGATAGTGTCAATAGCCTTTTAAAATACTAAATATATATACATGCACACGCATATAGGTCTTATATACATCAGTGTCTACAGGATTCACATTTGTGATTACAGACAGCAATATAGACAAAGCTACTATGGTTAAACCCTTTGTGAGAGTTATTAAGCTGTTGACAATATGAGAATCAGATGAATTTACCACTGGTTCAGTAATTGTCTTTCATATATGAGCAACCCCCTACATACAACTTTTATGATTCATCATATTTATTTTTTGTTTCCTCAAGCAACATCTTTTATTAGTTGCACACTCACTACAGAAATTTAATTTCTGCAAGAGAACAACAAAGCAGTTGATTATTATTATTGAGAATCTGGTACAACACAGAGTGAAATAAAATCTATAAGGCATTAAAATGACAGATTAGGCAAGAGCTGTATTCATTTACAAGTGTTAGAACATCATGTTAATGCCTCACAAGCACAACATAAAATGAAAATCAACTCTTTCATGCTGCTTTACTAATACTGCAAAGCTCCACAGAGCACAAATAGTAGTGCCTGTTAAAGATGCACTGTCCTTTTGTAGTTTTTACATGCAGCAGGTTCATCATTAATGCTTGACGGAAAACTCTCTTCCAGTACTTGCTAGCCATAAACTTTACATTTTTACCATTTATGGATTTAAAGATGATTATTACCGATCTCTGCTAGACCATGGGTATTAAGTATATGGCTATCCCTTAATAACATTTTAGAAATTGTGCACAATATCTCTTTCGTTAGAAATGTTCATTTGGAAAGTGTTATATTAAAAACTTTGCTTTTCACAATCACTGCAAGGCTGCCATATCCAGATTTACATTCATATTAAATTTTACTGCAGCTTTATTTACTATCAAAATCTTTGAACATAAAGTGACAGGACATGCAAATAGGAAGACTTGAAATATTCACTTCACTCACACCAATCCAATCACTAGTGTATGTATTTGATGGTATTTGTATTCTTTTGATCATATTCTATGTTATTAATGTCATGATTTTCTTGGACATATCACCATTCTTTCCCCATTCTTTTTGCTTAAACTCATACCTCATCATAGCTGAAAAGTAGGAAAATGATACACTGCTTTGGAATATGTTATTTGTTCAAATTGCTGTATGTCTTGAGGAAAGGAAATCAGTGGATGTTGTTTCATAACAACAACCGTATATACAAGTTGTTCTAATTTGCTCCTCAGTACATTCTTAATGATTAAACAACTGTAAACATTTTGAGGGACATTTATACTCAGAAGGATACCTGTCATTCCTGTAGACAATGGGGCTATCTCAGTACAAAATTCAATGTAGTATGAAAAAAATTTAATGGGTTGGATAAATGTTTTCAGATTTAGCCTGTGCTGGATGCCACGTGGCTGTGACTACCTTGCTGTGGTCACCAAAGCTGCCACGAGTATGTCCTGCCTGTGTATAGCCATAACTTCTAAACGAAGACATCTTTTGAGCAGGTGGAAAGGAGCACAGGATAAACCTCAGTCCTGGCAAAACAGCGGAAGATGAACCATCATCCAAGATCGACCATCGCAAGTGAGACAAGAAGGTGGAGGCTCTGCCATTGGCAAACAACATCAGGAAGGAGGAACACACAATATTTTTTTCTCCACAAGGTGAAGGTAGGTACCTAATTTCCATCTCTTGTTCCATCACTTTGGGTTCCAACCACAAAAGGAATACAGCATAAGGAACAATAACACATATAACAACATACTGGTAAAAATGTAAGTTATGCATCTAAGACCAATAAATTGTAAATAGATCAAATGCTGAAGCACAACTACCCTCATTCTGAAAAATGCTGTAAGAAAATTAACATCACACACACACGCTCTACTTCATTAAGGGTTAATGATTTTTGTCTAACATCCGTTGGATATACAAATTGCAAACTTTCTGATCTGACAAACTCACTAATTTCTAAGAAAGCTAGAAGCAATCTGATATACTGTGATGCTGCATAAGTCTGTAAATTACCTAAATCATGAAGGGTTGATCTTTACCCCCACTTATTGTATACTATCCTTTGATGAGATTATAATTAATAAAAAAGAACAGGAAATAGCACAGTTTAGGTTCCTAATTTAGTAGCAACAGCAATAACAACAATAAAATTTTTTGTTTACCTTAAACTGTAGGACAACAAATCTCTCTAGTTTTAACAAGTGAAAAGCTAGTTTATATCTACATTTACCATAATATTGTATATTTGACCAGAAGCAAACATACTACTTCATAACTTTGAGGCTTGAGCAGATCACTAAAGCATACACATCATCCCGACCCATGCCAGTGTTAGGCAGGCTAAAAACCTGGAGAACCATGCCTGAGGGGTTTTTTTGGTGCACTGTAATAAACCAGGTACAACGAAGCAGCCCACACTCTGAAAGCACTGCTGAGGTTCCCTAAAGCCAGGTGCTCCCATAAACACCTGGGGGGGGGGGGGGGGGGCAGATATCCATTCTTAAAGAAGACATAAATATATACTTAGAAAGTAGCCAGAAGAAGAGTTGGTATTCAGAAGACACAACCAATGGTGGATACATACTTAAATATTTATCCACGAAACAGTGAATGACATGATATAAAATCCTAAAACGCATCAAGAAATAATGAACAGTGATTTCCCCAAAGGCATAGCTGGAAGTTGTAACAGGATTTCCCCTCTCTTTCTTTGCAACTTTAAAATGTCCTGTCCTCGGCTCACTTGAAGGGTGAATGACAGTTGGGTGAGAATTCTGTGCAGGAACACTAATCTTATATGCTAACCTGCTTGTGTGCTGCAGTAATAATGTCACCATACCAAACTATCTTTTCTGTAAACCTGAAAAATTATGTCTCCAGCAAAAAAAAGCTCCTCTTCTATGTTGTTTTCCTTCTAACTCATTCAGTTTTAAATCAGTATAAAAATCATCTTACTGACTCCCCTGAAACATCACTATCTGATTCAGTGAAAATAAAAAAAATAATAAAAAAAAGGACGATGTGAGTTGCACCAGATCTAGGTGTGTAGGCACCTCCACCTTTACAACTTCTTGAACCACAGCATACAATAATGGAGTGTTCTGAACCACACTTTACCCACACAGTATGTTATTTAACTTTCTCTCTACCCACCATCTGACCTCATAAACCATGATTATCAGAACAGCATATTTTTTTTCCATCAGTATAAATCCCAACCTAGGGTGTAGGATTCATCTCCCTTATGGCAGTACCCATCCTCTGCAAACCCACACCTAAACTAGATACCTTACAGTGCTTCCCTTTACAGACAACAGTACTTCTCAGGCTGCTTTTCACCTGGCCCCTTTTGGATAATCTGCTTTGGGAGGAGGCAATGGTTCAGCACTGACTACAAGGGGCCTAAATGTCTTTCAGCTGAATCTCACTGATTAACTCCTCACTGCCCATGAGTTTCTACTTGAGTTTTAATCCTGCATGGAAAAAACCCTCAAGAAGGCTTCGAACTATTTAAGTAGAGCATATTTTGAGAATGCTGATTCATATCATTAAATAATATCCTCCAAAAGCACTGCAGAAATCACTGCAAAATCACTCAGAACCAGATGTTTTGACATTCTATACATCCCAGGCATACTTTTTACTTTTTAAATATGGATTAATTGAATTATCTCCTCTATAAAAATGTCATAAAGAACTTAGGCTTGATAAGGAAGAGGTTTGGATTTTTCTCCTTGAGGTATTCTTAAAGATGGATTGATAAAGTTGCATATAAGAAATTAAAAGTACAGATTTTTTAAAAAAAAAACCAACAGTGGGCATGGAATAAATTATATAAGTTTTTAGGTTCAGAATATCATTCCACACTGTCATTTTACATGTAATTGCAAAGGAGGTGACAGGGGGAGGCGGGGGGGGGGGGGGGGTGTCTAAAACTTGAAATAGAATGTGCACCTATACTTTTTCTCCCTGCTTTGCCCTGTTTTGTGGTCAGTGTCATAGTTTACAAGAAAGTGTTATAGGGATGGATATATATAAAATTATTTTTTTTTTTAAGCAAAACATTTCAAACTGTGCATTACATCCAAATAAAATCTGACTATGCAAGGCAAACTGCAACAGTATTCTGGTTCTGTGAGATGCTGTTGTTACAAGGGACCAACAGCAATTAAAATGTCTGGGAACCAACACAAAAACCACAGAAATAGTGCTTCAGCCCAGAAAATATGTGCACGTATGTGTGTGTGTATATATATATGGAGAAAAAGAAATGGAGCCATAAGGCAAGTGCAATATTTTGGATGACATGGACAAGTAAACTGCTGGGAATGAAAGGGAGTAAAAAAATAGGGCAGCACTGCAAAGGAAGGTTATTTCTTCAAGGAAAAGGGAAACCTGGGAAAAGATCATACCTCACCAACATCCAGTTCTCTCTCAAATATGGTCATTTGTTCACAGACTCCTTTTTAAAAAAAGCAAGGAATATGAAATTTAAGGAAAAGTTCAGATGTACATTTGCTCTCGTGAAGAGTACATATCTGTACAAGCACTTTTACTGAACAATCAAGAATCATCTGAAGTGCATTTTACCAGAGATATCAAGAGATTGATAAATAACCAATATATAATACAAAGATACTTTTTACTGTCATGTGTTTCATAAAGGCGATTTTGAAAATGATTGCTTAACTCTAACCATTTACTTAGGTTTTTTTTTCAAATGGGGACCTCCAGCAAAGCTATTGCTGCACTCGCTTTCCTTTACCTTAAGGAACGCGAGTATCAGCATCTTCTCCTCAACTACTTATCCCACAAACAAGCTTCTGATAACTTTCTCGGTACTCAGCCAGTTGCTGTCCGCCAGTCTCCCATGTAAGAAAGAAGGGGAGGTAGCACAGGTTAGATTCATATTCAAAACGTGAAAGTGATAGGTAGTGTGACAGACTGAGGCTTTTGTTTTGCTCTCTAAGAGAAGTTAGTCATACATATAGAACGTTATTTTACAAGATGCTTACCTTTGGTAATATGTATTTTTCACATAGCTGTAAATCAAAGCTATCTGCAACTAATGAGAACTACCGACTCCCTACGTCATCCCAGAGAATGAAAGCCAAGAAAGTGACACCAAGTTTATTATTTGCAGTAATAACAGGTATTAAGTCATATTTCCCCAAGTTGTAATACACTGGGAACTGAGGGTGCTCTAAATTGCCTAGTAACTGGTGCAAGTTTTACAACAGAAAAAGGATGATTGGATAGGCAGCTGAATCCTCTCTTGACCAGTTAGATTGCTTTGGGACTAAAATCTTACGAAGCCTATCGTGTTTGAGAAGAATTCAACAACAAAAGAGAAAGAGGGACTTCTCCAACTGTAAGCAGAGAGAATGAGATTCCAGGAATCTAACATTGAAACAGGGGCAAGAGCTAACTTTGCACAAAAATCTCAAACTTTGATAAAGGAGTCTGCAAGGAAAGACACAGACAACGTGGCTTGAAAAATTGACCCGTCAAGTCATTTTATGAAATTTTATGTGTGTGTCAAGCACAAACACCTAGCCAAGATAAAAGCATGGCTAAGGACAAGCTCATCCTGAAAGACTTAGAGAGCCTCAACTCGGAAAGACATTTAATAAGAAAAAGGGACAACTTATTCACTACACCATGAAAAGGGCTATTTGGTAACGCTTCTGCTTCTTCCTGTTGCGGAGTTCTCAAAGCACTCTGATGCTCTTTCTTGTCAAGATATTTCTGCTTTCTGATCCAACAAAGATAACCTTGTCACCCATCTTGTTTGACAACCCTGAAAGGGACAGTTGCCATATTATTATCAGCATGTCTTTCCCAATGCTTAGAGCAATTCCTTCACTTTCCTAGCCCTGGGAAGAAATAGGTGCATGGATGAAAGTCACTCAGTTAAAGTTCAATCTATTATAAAGAGATCAAGCCTATTGTCAAACAGAAATTTCTAAGACTGTGCCAGCACCAATAACTGCTCTGTTACCCACAGCTGGAGACCTGTCTATTGTCATAACTATCTGCAGTCTCCAAAACTCAGTAGATGTATCTGCACTGACAAGAGTCCTAGCGAGCAAAATGGACAATGGCAAACTATTGCCACCTCTAACTCTGTCAGAAGGCACACTTCCTTTCCATTTTGTTGCATCTTCTCATCCACATTTTTCTTACTTGTAAGTCTTATTTGTTGTAGCATTCCCAAATTGTAACTCAGTGAGAAACCAGGTAGAAGCTCCATCTTAATGGAGAAAGGTTGCCCATTAGGCGAGCAAAGCCCATCTGCAAGAATAGAATTTGCCTCTTTCCTACATTTTCTACCCTTCCATAACTGGATGAACAAAGCTCCAGTAGGATTATGGTTCAAAAACCTCAGGGACTGCCTCTGGCTGGTGCCTAACTAGCAGCACCTCTAGACTGAAACCAAAGTGCCAGAACAAGAACCCTCTCAGTTACACAGAATTAACCACTTCACAAGCAGCCTCCAAGAGCTCCTAATAACCGACAAGAATGACAGTCACAGGTTTCCCTAGATAGCTACACTAAAAACTTGGTTTGCTCCTCACTGACCATCAGAAATATCTACTTCCAAAGGAGCTTCAGACTTGTTTAAACACAGTAGTGTTTTTACCACTATCATCTCTTTCCATGAGCAATGGGACCACTGTAAAGTTGATGAGGAGACTCTTAATTAGCTGAAATTTCCTGTGCTGTGAACAGTCTCTATAGCTCACTCTTGTGCTTGGTGATGACAGCTAGAAACAGCGAAGGAGACTCACCAGTTTAGCCAGGATAAAGGAACACTGATCCTGTCAATTAGCTCTCTGGTGACTGTTTATCCACAAAAGTCCAGGTACTCTAGCAACAGTACAGAGAGTAAAGCGCTACCCCAACCTTTTTCTAATTCTCTTATCTAGAGCACACAAGGCTCAAATCTAATCTTTTTAATTGAAAAAAAAAAAGTTTATAGAAATATGAAAAAAATATTTTGGGGAGTATGTAATAGAGATTACATCATTTTTCCTGCTAAATGTAGGATTTCCTTTGGTGGAAAAACAGATCTATTTGGAACTTTGGCTGATGCTAATAACTTCATAGATCAACGTACGGTTTAATTGATGGAACAGATGGAAGACACAGACTCTGCAACATTAAAGAGTTATACTTAATGCATTGGAATAACTGTGACTTGGTTTTAAAATGTTCTTCTAATTGTCTGAATGGTTTAACAGTGGCATGAATTCTATTGGATATTTCCACTCATACTGATTTACAAGTTTACAATACAATCTTGTAAAATTGATGATTTCTGGTTTTTTGGGGGGGGGGGGGGGGGGGCGGGGGAGGGGGGAAGTGTACAAATTAACAAAAAGAAAAGTTTTAAAGAGAGCTACCCTTTGTAGGACAGACAGCTTTGCATAACAAAGGCCAGGATGATTCAGCTATCAGGTCAACGAAGCACTGAAGTACATATTGAAATCTTCCCTGCTCCTTAAAGGTTCTAAGTGTAGGTTTAGACCATTTGATGAAAATGAACGGTTTGCATGGGGTCTCAACACTCAAGAGGAACACACTGAGCAAAAGAGCTAGATCTTCCAAAATTAAGGATAAATTTATCTTAAAATGAAAACATTTTAACTTTGGATTCCTGTGCACCTTTCATGTTAATTACACATGATGATTTATATACAAGAGGATGGTGAATTTGTTGATAAACCATGATTTCTCTTCAAGGCTGCTTGACCCTGAGGTTTTCCTGAAAAATCATCCTTTCCGGCAGCACACAATAAATGCTAATTTGATAATAATATCTCTCCTCCATTTACATCAGTATAGATAGACAGAGTTTGACCAGGCCTAACAAAGAAAGACTGACAGATAATTCATATAAAATGGTTGGGGCAGGAACAAGCAGGGTGAGGGGTGTTATATGTTGAAAAAGAATACGTATCTACCCTGATTTGTTATCATACAGCTTTCAAGTTAAAAAAGGCAACACACTTATTACAATTTCTTTCCCATTCCATTACTGTAAATTATAGCATTTGCTATGGAAAATAAAAATAAGTAAAGACTGGGAAATTAATTCAGGCTGGATTGTGTCTTCTGGATAAAGCTAAAAATGTGCGAGTTGCCCAATGGCTAGAATAGCCTCAAAGAAACTCAAACGACTAAGAAAATTACCCCACCCATCTCCACCAGCTCCTCCTGTGCTCACTGCACCACTGCGTTAGCGTGATCCACTGGCCACCCCAAAAGAATGGCCAAAGCTTGGCTTCTCCCAGCCCTTTCCTGTGGGGTAATTCCACAACACATTCCTCTCCTTATCCCAGATTTTGACCCTTGTTACAATCTAACAAGAAGGTTTGTGTAGTCTATGCTATTATATAACAACATTACATCAGCCACAGTCTACCCTTATCTGTTTAAACATCTATCTTGTAAACAGCACAAATAGGTTGACATAAAATGCTCTAAAAGGGCAGCCTTAAAAGACTCTAACCCTCCCTGATGGTATTTTAGAGGCACCAAATGTCTGAAAAGCACCTAACTGCTGCTGATTTCAAGTAGAGTTAGATGCCTGTGTATTTTAAAATCCTATTCGGCATCTTTTGCATCTCTAGGAGCACAAACGCCAACAAAATCTGCCCTTCAAGGTACCTGGTGGATACTCGGAATATGGAATTTCTTGTCAGTGCTAATTAGCACAGCACAATTACAGGTGTAAGCGTTTTCTAATCACTCGTTAATGAAAGTGTGAAGAAGCGCCAAGCTATCCTTTCGCTTTACGTACATCCCCACAAAGAACAGCTCAGTGCAAAGTGGGTGACTGCACCCGGCCAATTTCCTCCTTATGCTTCAGCACAAGGTGACTTTTTACCCAGGAAAAACCATTCTGCTTTCTGTAAAGAAGGGAACAACTAAGAGGAGCTACAAACCCCTCACTTAACAATACCTCCGCTGTTAACTACTAGGAAATTACCCAGTAACTAGCTAATTCAGAGAGAGGAATAAGCAGAATAAAGGTCTCTGCAAACAAGCTTCACAGCCCTTCGCGGCATACCTCTGACACCTTGCTCTGCCTCATCTTAATCAGGTTTTTACTTTATTTTCAATAAGCAAATAGCATCCAAACTCTGCCCTAAATGTAATGGCAGTTCAATAAAATAAAATAAAAGAAGGGAGACCCCCTCACACACGTTAACATTCATCTGTCCTTGATTATGCAGGTAAAGTTGTTTTATGGGTTACCAGTAGAGAACAGAGCAGAACCATCTCCCTGCATGGCTTCAAACAGAACATACACTCGGTATCTGGAGCAGATTGGTGTAAATTGTAGTGTTTCCATCATATATGAAATTCAATGGGCTTTTCATTTTCAGTATAAACCTAAACTAGTTAAAGTCAGTGTGTGGAAGCGCCTCTGCAATGAAACAGCAGTTTGCATTAAAATTACATTATATTGTTTTGACATGTCTGAAGCAAAGGTTAAAATCATCTTTTTGCTGGACATTGTTTCTGTAATATTGCCCCACTGCAAAGCTTCAATATGAACAAGCCCAGAATGATGTGAAATATTTCTGATACAAATTTTATTTTTATGTGAAACTATTCAAATGCTGCTGTACAACATGAACTACCTGAACCAAATCAAATCCTCAGGTCAATTCCTTCTTCCGAGTGCTCCTTAGATAACAAAGTCTTGTTCTGCGAATCTGTTCAATATATTAAAGTTGATTCACTCGGACAGTGTGTAAGATATAATACATTAATCTGGGCCATTTCAATTTCTGAGGCTGGGACTATAAAACTGGTGTGCTGCATATCTAATTTTTTTTGAATACCTGATTTATGCATCCCTCTGATGCATAGTGTCGATGGTATGGTGGATGCGGCTGCTGCATTAACAACGGGCTGCATCAGCACTCAAATCTTATCTTGTTAAATCAGACAAATGTAGCTCAATGAAAAGGAAGGAATAAATGCCTAGGATGGTTGAAAGGAGTGAATTTTAATCCTGTTTGTTAGGGGACTTTCATGGTGGGGGCTGAACGACTGAGGCAGGAATGTCCACCAAGAGCTTGTGGGACTATGAATTATTATATGCTTACACATACAACTACACATGCAGTATATACAAAGACACAGTTTTTCATTTTATTTCCACACAGACAGGTAAACATCCACACACCCACACTCATCCATATACAAAACACACACATTTTTAAAATTGGAGAAATAAATGCCTTTTAGGAAAAGTAGGTCTATATTTACAAAGCGTACATTTCTATCTCTTTTTGATTCAAGAACCACCATAATTGCTTCTTTGTATATAATTTATCAATTTTATGCAGTGAAACAAAAGTTATCACATGGACTAAGTATCCAGAAATAGATTAGATTTTCAGAGTAATTATATATGTTTATATGATTTTGTGGATAGATGGAGTACTGCTGTCGCTCTATACACAGTCAATATTAATTCTCAAGGAAAGAAAATGTTCCTGTGTTTGCACAATCAACGAGACCTTTAGAAATAAGCTTTCTGCCAGACAAGGAAAAGTTTCAATGGCACACACTTTGCAGACTCAGCCTAGGTATTTACAATAAACGGAAGGTATTGTCGGAATTAATTCTTAGGGAAGACCCCGAATCACTGATCTTTAATTTGAATTCCCTTCTCTAATAAATTCTTGTATTTTATCTACAACCTATAGGTTAGTAAAGAACCTTTGGGTTTTTATCAATAAAAATGTATTTGGGAACAGGGAAGGATCACAAAGCTGCTGTATAAGGCTATGACCATTGCAGCACCCACAGCATAAAGCAGAAGTAGTACGTACGAAGCAAAGTTACACTGGAATTATTTAATTGGCTCAAAGGTGAGCTTTCATGCCCAGTAAGACACTGGAAATATATTATTTAAGCGTGCATCAGCTGAGCCTTTATTGCCTGCTTTTCTCTCCAGAATGACTAATTATAACAGAAAAAAAAAAAAAATAATATTGCAAATAGTAGATCCCATCTTCGCAACGCCTTCTCCTGTGTGCTAAACTACAAGGTCATAGTTCTCCATTTGTAACATCATTACTGCTTGTTGTGACAATTGTTGTGATGTCACAAACAGTATTAATGTATGAAGTGATGTAGTATTAATGAGGAGGAGGGCTGAAAAGAGCCTGTCACGCACGAATACCACATGTAACACCTCTCATATCTGAAAAAGACCAAGGACCAAACCCTTGAAAAGAAAGGGAGCTATTTGAATGTTGTGCTTTCATTTCCCTTTTGACTGAACATGAAAGCTCATCTTTAAATTCATGAAATATAAACATTTTAGAGTTCCTATCTTGAGTTAACTTAACCCAGCCTTAAAAAAAAAAAAAAAAAAAAACAAAAAAAAAAACCCCAGCAGTGACAGAGGCCCAGACATGACAGAGACAATTCATTATAGACCTTTTTGATCCAATTATCCAGGAGAGGTTGGGATACGCAGCCCAAATATGTGCAGGCTAACGGAAGAGAATACAAATAAAGCCCATGTTCTCACTTTTAGGAAAAGTTACAATGGCTTTCCTATATACCATGCATATTAACCAGTGTGCAGATCAGTTCAAAAGCTGTATTCCTGTTTAGAGAACAAAGGGAAAAAACCCTCACATTTATGCCAACAATTCAAAACTTAACTAAAAAAACAAGAGTTCATGGCTCTGACTGCTTTGGAGAACTGTGCTGTGAACGGGGAAGGTTCTACTTCTTCACTAACCTGGTGAGCACTCTAGTCTGGAAAACCCAAAGAGGTCTTCCAGGGTAAGAAAGGAAAGGCTCTTTGTGCGTGTTTTAGTGATATGTCACTGCAGCACTGTGCTACGGAACAACGGCAGTCGGCAGATGACACGCCTGAAGTATTGTTGGTGGCTACCATCCCCAACGACTCTTGCTCTCAGCCGAGAGATATGTTCAGAAGGAGCGGTGGGGAGACAAATAAAATGGCCAAACCTTGGGGAAAATACAGATAAAATGAGCAAATCAAGATAATTGTGCTAATTATCATAATGAAGGAAAGATTTTGTGTTTGCATGAAGGCTCCCCCTCCCCCGTTATGCACATGATGCCGCGGATGCATTCAGGGCAAATGAGTTCCAGGCCTCGCTAGATGCTTGAATTTCTGTCAAAGTGGCTCCATTACATATGTCCCCCCCAGGGTCAGACTGCATTAGCCAACTCCTTTATTCCATACATGATGAACTAAGGAGTCGGCAGAGTGTGTTCCAAAAATGCCTTCGTAATGGATATTTGCAGTGTCCACAAGAACTTCAGTTCAGTGTAAAGTGGGCTGGGTTTGGGGGGGTGTGTGTTCTTTTTTTTTTATTATTTTGTGTGTTAGAAAAATAAAACACAAAATGTCTTTAAGGTCACGGAACAGTGACCTCATTGGCTGGGCTAATTTGATTGTGCCAGAACAATAGCACCGTACTCCTCTGCCAGCGAAGTGCATGCTAATTATGCGATTTGCCCTTGATAAGACCTTGGTGGGTCATTCAGCAGTTGTGATCTGTCACTGACTTCTAATCATGTATTATCGTCTGGGTGAGTCAGAATGGTACCCTAAGCTTTCTGTCTTTACAGCAATGTGGCACTCTAATTACCTTATGCCAAGTGGATATGCAGAGACTGAATTAAGTGATCACTGTGATTGCCTTCAAAATCTTCTCTTTATCCTTTGTGTTGCTTCTCTGCAATTTACATTTTAAGATGCCGAGAAGCTTTTGGTGAGACTGAAAATGCCACTCTGAAAAATAATGATTTTTTAATTTAAAAAACGTAACACTAAATTTAAGTCATACCAATTCCTAACAGTATTTAAATGCTGCTAAACAATATACCTCAATAAGAATCTTTAGTAAACTTGTTGGAAATTATAAGACATCCTTTAGCTCTTAATCTGCAACCAAAAGCGAAACAAAAGGAAAGAAAACTAATCTCCTTCTAAAGTTTTAACAATTTGTAATTGCTATTTAATAAGTAAAATTAATCATAAAGTGCTTTTCCACTGTTATGATGCCTGTGAAATGTACGTGCCAATGTAACAAATACTATAGATCCAATGTAAAGCTTAAAAAGCATCATCGCTGCGTTCATCGTGTTGGTTAATAACAGTAAAGATGGGTCAACCCTGTACATCTTACAAATTTGGGATCACATTTCTCACCTATCGGTTAACTCATTTTGTGGCAATTCAAGGGATCGGTGTTAGGTTAGCTATGAAAATGCTCCGTATTTTACCTAGTACTTTAAAAATCAGTTAGAGCTGCACCGTACTTCTCTATTGTTGCATAGCAACTCTCAAAAACTACAAAGCAATCTGTTATGGTAAACCAGTTGTATTAACATCTGTATTTGCCCAAAGAATGATCTAATGCCTTTTGCAAAGAAAATGTGGCGATAGTCCCTAGGTTAAATAAACAAAGTAATGATTTATAAAATTTGATAACATACATTTGTCTGAATCATCCTTGAAAATATGAACTCTGAAGTGCTACTTGAAAGTTGTCATAAAACAGACAAAAAATCCTCACAATGCTAAATTTATTGTACCACTAACAGAAAATAAGGATTTTCAAAGCTTTTCTGTATTGTATGTCAATATTGCAGTATAATTTTTTTTTTTATAGAAACAAACTGAAAAAAAATAGTCAATAAAAACCATAAAGGACAATTGAGAAAAAATTGCAAGCCTTATTTTCCTTGAATCACATGATGCACAAGCAGCATTATCTGCTGAAACCTTGGTTTGTTTGGGGGTGGGGGGGAAGGAGAGAGACGAAGGGAGAGAGAAAAAGAGAGAGAGGCAGAGCGCCTAGAAATAAGATGCATTCCCTGGGTGGCAAAACAAAAGAGCCCAAGGAAAAAAAAAAAAAAAAAAGCTGTAGAAAGTTGACACAGTCAAGAATAATGGCTAAATCTATCAAGTTTGATCAGGTCTGCTATAATGAAGTGGAGCTTCATATTCCAAGCAGGGACAATGAAGACAGAAGTCAGGCTCTAGAAATGTGCTGCTCACTTTGTGCTTGGAATATGCAGCAGCCAGCAGGGAGCCACAAGATAATTACACAGTATTTGTGTGGTTCCAGGAAGCTTCCTGCGCAGGTTGAATGCCCGCGCTATATTAAAAGGCAGCACAGTGAAATGTTTTTAATGAATATTTTTGTCAGAGAAAGAAAAGGCATTTGAATGATTTTTGTGTATGCAGGGAACGAGAGGTGGAACATCACTGTCAAAATACAGGTACCTTTATTTATATTTACGCCATTATTTACAGTTTCAGGAGCCCAATGTCCTTTCAATAATACAAATCACAACACTAGGTTAATGTTATTTAAGGCTAATTGCACATACAGTCCCCTAACTAACGTTTGCTGTTAGTATGTTGCGCTGAAATCCTACATCAAACTGGCTTGAAACTACTTTTATTTTTATTTCCAGTAGGAGCTGAAATGTTTAGACACATTTAATCAGAAAACTCAAAGAAGAAGTAACACAGATGTTGATACTTACTATTCAGTAGCCCTTGGCAGTGATAGATCTAAAACACAAGAATACATTATTTCAGCACTCTGTAATTCTCACCTAACAGATGTGAATAATCCACTGAATTAAAACCCCAGACATGATACTCATAAATGCTCGTTTTGCAGAGCAAGCAATTGTATTGATCAAAACCTGGACTTTGGTAAAAAAGTTAATTTGAAAGGCTTTTTGCTGGTCCAGATTTCACTATTATCCACACCCATGCAAGCCCCTGTTTTGCTGCTTAGAATTGAATCACTTCTGGTATGCACGGACCGAGCCAATCTGCTGTTAGGTGCTGCTGAGTATCCTCGTGCAAGATTAAATCAGGCCCTTGAGATTTCACAGCACCATCCTCCACAAGAAACACAGGTATACACACTCGCTTCCTGCTCTAGATCAGTGACCACAATTCACAAGGATTTTTTCCGGATAAAAATTTTATTTTTTAAACCAATACCATGGTCAGTTTTATACTTAAACTCTGATTCGATAGAGACAAACTCCTTGGCTGAGAAAGGAGGCCCAGCAACCCTCCAGTCTGCCACGCGGGATTAGCGTGGCCTCTCCGCCCACACCGCCCCAATCTCCTTCCCACCCAAAATGGATGTCTAGATCTAATCTACTGATTGCCAAGTGCTGAACAAGAGAGAGAAGGTTTTGTTGCTCTCTAGGGATTTTCTTAGGCATGAATTTTAATAACTACAGTATTTGAAAGAAAAAAATAAATCTGGAAACGAGGAATGTAATTAAAAGGAGTCACTACTGTGGTGATGACACTTCAGGTAACCCACTGCAGCAGAAGACACAAAGAGTTCCTCCACATCATCATGAGAAGACAAAACTCTCACCCTTCTACGTTTTTAACTCTCTGTTTACAAAAAGAACAGTGAGTAGTTGTGATAATAGTCCTGGGAAAGCAACAATAAGATAGAAAGATGCTCCATCTGAATTACGTTATTGAAGAAAACAATCTCATATAATGTAGTTCAAAGAGGTGGTTTTTTTCTTTAAAGGACACTAGAAAATTGTTGAGTACTTCCAGTATTGCCACCAATTTTAAAATTCTAAGTATCTATGAAGAAAGGTTGAAGTGTCCCATGTTACATAATAGAATAATTACGGCCGCAAAATAACCGCCAGTGTAACTCCAGTTCTCTCCTCTTGTGTTACTGGATTCAAATTCATCTATGACTTGCACTTTTTTTTTTTTTTTAAAAACAAAATCCAAATTGTGAAAATTGTTGCTCAGAAATTCTTTTCACATTCACGTCTCGACGAGGGTTTGGGGGGTTTTTTTTGGTTGTTTTTCAAGAGATCAAAATTAAACTTCCTTGAATACTGAGCACGTCAGCAACGTTACTTAGTCCTTGTTACCCGCAGGGACTGATTCTGCACCTTTAAACAGGAGATTTACCATAGGCAGGAACAAATCCTGTTGCAAAAGGGAAGGAAAGGGTTTCGCATATATAACCCCTCCCCCTTTTTTTGTTTGCATTCCTATTTTAGCAACACACAGCAGTACATTTTCTGAAATGATCAAAGGACTAGCTGGAAATACCTCTTTCGGAATTATCAGTGCTATATTTTTGCCAGGGAACATGAATGCGACTTCTACTCCACTCTTTGTCTACAGCAGCTCTAATTTAAAAGGAAATCTTTCAATTACCAGATGAAGAGGTAAACAGCTGTCACATTTGGAGCCCAAGTAAACATTATAACCTACATTCCATCCCCCTGAGCAAAAAAATAGAGAAGAACTTCCTCTGCCGCAAAGAAGGCAATGGGAGCTAAGTGATAGTTTTCATTTTATTTTTGGCAAGTTCTTAAAATTTTTGCAGCTCCAAACACTTGAGCCCATCTCTTAAATGGAGGGGAAGATAATAATTACTCCTTCGGACCCCTGGCTGTTTGAGGTTGCCTTTTGTGATTAGAGCAAATAGTTGCAACTAATCAACCATGGCAACTCATGTTTGCTTGGTTTCAAACAGTTCACTCTACCAAATATGTTTTTAAGTAACTGAAATATCTAACTATGGCTTATAGCGTGCTTATCGAGAACTGAGCTTTCGTACACCCAACACAGTACTCAGAGCCTATGTTCCGCAGTTCATTTTTGTTTCATTGTTGTTATAAATAAGCTGAAAGAATAATAAATTAATTGGGTCAGATTCTTGTTTTCATGACACCTGTCCATTTAATTCCATGCAAACCAGTGCATTACACCAGATTTACGGGACTCCGAGTGACAACAGGATTCACTCAGAGCGATGGAATCCACTTGGGTTTACACAAGTTTAAGCGAGAGTAGAATTTAGCCTCTAAAACGGAAAAAAGAAACCTTAATACTGTCATCGCTCTACACAGTCTTCCCTTACAGCAGCCATATAAACTAGTTAATGTAGGCAGAGTTTCTTTTTGCATCTGTATATTAAACAGTTATTTTGCCAATATTTATATGCCCATATCCCTCAGTACAAGCGGAGCCGGGGATATCAACCATAGCTGTTAGTCCCGTTGCACGAGATGAGCTTTGTATCAAAGGAAAAAAGGCTCCTCTCCATCTCACATGCTTTATTTTATTCAACCGGCTCTTTTTCACATTGTTATATCCAGTGAATATAGCACGGTTGGATTCAGAAGAGAACCTTAAGCGTTATCATAATGCTTAGAAGCAATGGCTTCACACTGTATAATCTATCAAAGGTGTCAGATTTACAAAATGCAGATTTTCTGTCACATTTGGGCACTATAAGCACTGTATCTTTTCACTAAGGTGCTGACTGCTGTTTTAATGAGGCCCTTTGGTGGCTGTAAAAAACTGAAAGGAGAGGATTATAGGGGTTACCCTAGGTATTGTCTATTTGTCTTACAAATTTCACACTAACTACCAATTACATCGCCATAAACCTTTTGGCTACTTCAAGCTATATGCCATATAATACATAAAAAATACGCTATGTTAACCTCTTCCATATTATACGAGTAACTACAGCCACTGATGCAAGTAACATATCTAATGAAGCCAATAATGAGCCTCTTTAAAAGTAGTCTTGTTATAGGAATAATATTAGAGCAGTTCAGTTAAAGGCTAAGGTCCATTATGGCACGCTTCCTATGTTCTCTGGTCCCAGGTCTGAAAAGATGCTGACACGCTAATTCAGGCTCAAGAAGGGCATTAATCTCACAACCTTCTACTTGTCATGCTTAATGGGACATCCTGCCTAGGTGAAATGAACCTGATGTATTCAGGTAAACATAATTTAATAAGGAGAAAAAAAGAAAAGAAAAAAAAAAAGAAATAGCCAGGGTCCGAATATTTACAATTTCGTTTCAGTGGAGAGGATTGTTAACGTTTGACTGAGAAGTAAGCAACGTCAGAAGAGAAAAGAAAAGGGCAAATCCTGCAGAATTTGTTTAAAAACCCACCGCTGAAATATTAGTGCATTTAAAAGAATCCGTTAATTTGGAGAAGGAAGAGATGCGCTAATGTGGGGCTTAGAGCACTTGAGTGTAAAATAGAGATCTGAAGCTATATAGTATGATATTTAAAAGGCGAGCATGAATGTCAGTGAGTAGCTGTATATCCTCTTTTGGCTGTCATCAATCATAAGTCTAATAAGCCACCTAAAATTATGTCACAAGATACAGAATAGCACCAACCACAGCGGTTAGAGAAGCACATGCCCTACTTGCAGACCAGATGGTAAACGCAGGACCCGTCTCTCAAAGCAGAAGGGCCTACAAGGAAAACACAAATAAAATGGCCAAACCTTGAGGAATACACAGTATACCACAGACTCGGTGTTCTGCGCTGCTAGACATAAAGATGTTTGTGGCCATTCCTTAACTTAGCAGGAGATAAAATTACAAAGTGGAAAAAAAATATCGTCAACTACTTCGGAAAAAAAAGATGTTATTTTGATTCATGAGGTCAGGTACCTAAGAAAAGCAAAACATTAGGATGGACCCTTTTACCCAGTATGAGTGGGTCTTTATTTCCCCAGAATTTGCCCTGCAGAGCCAAAAGGTTGTGATACACGTTTTTGCGCTGTGTGAGAAAGCAGGATGAAATCCTCAGACTCTCAGAGGGAATAAACTATTACAGATGCTACTCAGTGATCGGAGCAAAGAAGAGGCTTCTGAGAAAGCAGAACCTGCCACACCTCTGAAGAGCTGGCTGTTGTCTTCGATCACTGCGTGATTTTACCAAACTATATCTTCGTTCCTTCTGCTCCCGTACAGCCCAAGCAGCACCATAGCATCAAAAGCTCAGGGGAAAAAATTGTGGAAGTTCTTTGGCTGTTGCTGGATTTTCCTTTCATCCATAATCGTAGTCACTGTATAACTGGGCAGGGGGCTTCTGTCACATCGCTAGGATAACAGTGTTATCGTAGAAAACCAGAGAAAATTAGGTAAATCTGAAAGCGTTGCATTTGTGGAACAGTTGTGTCATGTTCCAGAAAGGGAACCAAATCCACCTTTCTTCCAACAATTATTCCCTTTGCTATGCTCCCAATTGCACCTGACTATCAGAGCCCAAACTGCACTTGTGTTGCACCACTGAGAAGAAATCAAAGCTTACCTGTTAACTAGCCAAAAAACCAGGTACGGGAAGAGCAGTATTCAATTGGGCCCTTACAGACTTGTACCTGCAGACGTTAATCTTGTTAAGCCTTGAAATGCATACACCAAATAGGCCTTTGCTGCCTCACTGGCTCCCAATACACCTTTTGACCATAAACATCTGGGTATTTTATCTAGGCTGATTTTTGCAAGCAGTTTACTCTAAAGCCACTAATACATGCTATTGCAATGGGGCTCAACGGTGCCTATTAGGTGCTGGTCATGCTGAGCGAGGGTGTGGATTGTGGAGACGTATTGCACCACAGGGAGCTATAGGAGACACTCTGCTGCCAGAAGGCAGAAAACCTCCTGGAGCTCTCAGGTGCACAGAGGAGTGCACTTGCTATTAAATTATTTCACAGGGAGAGGCCTATTACCTATGAAAGCTGATTCTGCTCTTAAAGACTAGTGCAAAGGGACCATAACCTTCTTTGGGGGGAGACGACGTGTCCAGAGGAATCAGTCCCAGGGCTCCCAGGCGGCCAAGGACTACAACGATAATAGGTACTTGTGCGAAGTACGTCTGATGTACAGCTTCCCATCCTGCAGAAACCTGCGTCTGCCAAAGGACGGCCCAAAGAAACCAGTAGTTTGGAAGTTCAACAGAAAAAGTGTCCAGTCGCACCCGCTCACACCAGCGGCTTGTAAGAGATTTGGAAATAGAGCCCAGTGAGACGCGTGCCCTGAGGACACCGCTCAGACATGCCCACGTGGGAAGTAAACTGATTTAACACCTTTTTGACTTAATGACTCGCGAATTTTGGAATAAGCCCGAAATCTATATTCTCATTCTCCTTTCATTTTGAAGTTTCAGATATTCATTCAGGTAACATTTCCAGATAGGTTAAAACAGACAAAATAGTTTGGACAACAAACTAAACCACAGCATACATCTGCAGCAATGGCACAGTTTGTGTGTCGGCACACCTAGCTCCTGCAACGCCGTGATACGCGAGAGGTTTTCTTCAGGAAAAGCCTGACGGTCTTTTGGCTTGTTTTAAAAAAATGGAAGGGTACATTTCCTGAAAAAAAACCCAGGCAGGTTTTTTAATTTTCAGATGTGGGTACCTATGTTTGTTCAGGACTTTTTATACCCGGCTTTGGATGTATATTGCCATTACGGTTGTACCAAAAAAGTATACAACCATCGCACGCTACACGGACCCACCAGGTATGGAGGCCGACACATTACATTCCCACATTTGAAGCTAACTGCTGTTGAGAGCAGTCTAACTTCCAATGATGATAAATCAGCAAATCCTAAAGTATATTAATTAAGGCTCGCTTCATAGTTAGACTTTGCCCAAACTGCAATCAGAGTGCAGCTAGCTAATCGGGCAAGACCACAGAAACACAGACCTCGCTACTTCACAAACTCTGCTACATGACACAACAATCAAGTATTGACACCAAAGCCCCAGCTCCCATGAGCTTTCTTAGTACTACTAGCCAAGCCAGTTAGTTTTTAGGTCAGCAGTTAAAACTAGAAGTGCTGTTTCAACGTCGTGTTCAGGTCCACAGGACAACCAACAGGATCAGATGCCATTCAATGAACTTACCAGCAAGGACAAGTGAGAAAGACCAGAAGTCCATAGGAGAATTAGGATAGTTTCTGGTGCCTGGACAGAAGTGTCAACGTGTCTGGAAGAATCCCTTCCTGCTGGTCTCATCCTGGAGGCACACGAGCAGCTCACCGCTCCCTGGCCCTCATTAAGCAGTAGGAACGTACGGCGCAGTAAGTTTCCCCCACTCTTTCATTCTCTGTTGTAGCATTTGGCCCTAGCATCATCCACAAAAATGGGTTTCCATTTCACTCAGAGCAAGAACGGCTAGCAAGGATTCATCTGATTTTTCTCAAAATAGATAAAATAAAATAAAAAAAAAAAATAGAAGTGCGTGATCTTCTGACTGGGAGGCTGGTGGGTCTGAAACTGGGTGAAGCCGTCACACTTCACAAGACCCACAATTACGTGACCCAAACTGAGCTGCTGAAGTTTAATACATGAAATGGCAGAAGGGAAAATGATTTTTCAACTTCATTAGCTGTTACAGTACAGAAATGTACACTGTCCCTATGCTGGCATCAAGTTAATATGCCCTTAGTTTTCAGGTCTCAGTTTTCCATATTGGTTTTTCAGCTGCTGTTTCATAGAGAACCAGGTAGATCTCAAAGGTTTGTAGGGGATGAGCTCACTACCTGGTAGGCACAGGGCTTCGCCATACCACCGCCGGCCCGAGGGCTGCGTAGCACCGCCCTGAGAACGGGGGGACGCTCAGCGGTACCTCTCCCTGGGGATGTATCACCCCACGCCGAACCCAAAATCGGAGCCTGAATTTGGGGAAGCAGAAAACAGGTACACAGTTGAACACCTGAGCACACAGGCCAGTGACTGCAAAAAGCTAATTGTATTTCTTGTTTGCAGGCATATCCATTTCCTTGCACCATCCCCGACACGCACCAAACTCCCCCGTTCTAACACAAAGCCATCGTTTCTGGCTAACTCTCACATTGCCCCAAAAGCGCTGCCTGGCTTTGCTGGATCAGTCAGCCCGCATATACCACAAAAGCTCCCCCTTAACTTTGAAGGGAAGAAAAAGAGTCAACAATGCTCCCAGTATTTGGATTTGATGCTTTTAAATTAATTATCTCATAGATAGATGTTTTCTAGCCTCTGTCCTCAAGTTCCCTAGGTGTTGTCAGGCTGTTCCCCCACCTTTTTTTTTTTTCCTTTTCCGATTTTTTTTTTTCCTTTTCTTTTTTTTTTTTTTTTTCCCCCATTCCAAATGGGAACTGTGTTCTGCTCTATACAAAATCAGCTCTGCAGAGCTGGATAAAAAAATATCACCTTAGTCACCTGAATTAATAGTTTGGTTATGTACTCTGCCAAGTCTTTACTATAGATCAGCATAAGCGTGCTAGACAGACAATTCTTTAGAGGTAACATTTTAAAAAGGTGCCAAAGCCAACGTCCCTTTGAGATCTCCCTGAATTATCCACATTAAAAAAAAAAAATTTAAAAAAATGCAACAAAAGCCACAAAAATATACAGAGATTTTTTTTCCTCCCTGCAGCTTTCCTTAGTACCACCAAATATAAAATGGTGGAAAAAGTTGGCAGGAATAAATACTTCCATGGAGTTTCTAAAGCTGCAATTAATGGTAATGAAGCTATACCTTATATGGCAAGGAGATATAGTATAAATTGGATAAGTAAGAAAAATGATCAGCCGTTGTGCTCTTCCAGTATAGTACATCAGGGTATTACCACTGTAAAGCTATCTTTATTTTACACCATTATATAAAACAATATAAATCTGCAAGCAGGTGTTTCTTGTTGCAGGAGTATTGAAAGTTGTAACGCAAACAACCTAATTTTAGCGTCTTTGTAGAGCGCGAAGTAAATTTACTGATCACTGATGCATTGAGCGCAGGGAGGACACAATCAGCGGGAGCTTCCAGCAAGATTATCCTATTAAAGCAGGAAGCCTTCCCGCGGCTGTTAAGGAAGTAGTCGAAAGCAGGTGATGGAAGCGGGGCTTTGCCGCGTAGGCACGGGCCCACTGTACACGTTAAGTTGTTGTTTTCTGCTCAGCTAAGCAGCAGAGAATTGATATGTTAGCAATGAAGTGCAATGACAATTAAATTGTAACTGACCTACATGTTACCATCATTATGCTTTCTCTTTTTTACTGCTTTCCCTCTTATTTAATCACACAGTATGGGGTTTTTATTAGGCTGTAATGTTAAAATCTTCATCCATTTAGCCATAAATGTTTGACTGGATATCTATCAGACTTCCTTGCACTATACAAACAAAACCATTTTGCTGAATCATTGTTGACTTGTTTGTGGCCTAATTTAATGAGTGTAATAACTTACATTACTATCCAGTTAACATTTAGGAGCCCAGAAAAGACCTGCTAGCATGCAGCAAGCTACTGCATATTCTATTCATATCACTCCTCTTTGCAGTAAATTTTCTACAATAACATGCACTTCTTGCAACACTGGCCTTGCTTTCCCTCAACCCAGGTTGGGTTCTCCATAGCCAGGTTGCAATGCTAAAAATCAAGCGCCTCAACATTTCGCTGGAATTTCGGCTTTCTAGGTATCGGGTAACTGCCTCCGTAGCCACCCAACTATCAAGCAAAAGAAGCCCCAGAACACAGTCATTCCATCACTCTCGTGCAGGAAGCAGTACTATCGAGGAGGAAAATACCAAAACAATCTGAGAGTCCCGCAGTCTCCGTAGCCATACGCTAATTTAACACGTACTTGGCAAGACAGAGGAGTTTTCCTGCTTGCGAGGCCGTAAGTCAAACACCAATACATAGAGTGGGTGACAATTTGTGAAGTGCAGAAGTTGACATTTTCCATTTTCCACAGAAAAAAAAGGAAATTTCATCTCAGTTTATCAAAGGGGTATCACCAACTACACTTTGTTGCAGACATCCTTTGCTAATTATGATGAATCAAGCTATGCTACAAAGTTACGCTGTACTAGGTAAATCCCGAAGAACGGAAGAGTCTCAGCTGTCCCCCAGACACAGTCTTACTTTTCTCCACAGGAAAAAGAAACCCCAAAACACATCACCACAGACAGCGGCAAAGATCGCTTTGCCTCGGTAAGTCCAAGCCCGGCCACGCCGTCAAACTGCTCGCTACCTCCACAAAGATGCGTTTCAAGCTCTTTAGGGTTTTTGGGGAAAGTGGGAGGAGTAGTTACTCCATATATATTTATTTTTAAGGAAAATTCAATGAAACCTTAGGAATTAATTCTGTTGCCTGTTACCTCCCCAGCCAAAACTGCCTCAATGCTTTACCCCTCAGACCCCCCAGTCTCTTCGCCCACACCACTGGACAAACTGAAAAAGGAGCAGGAAAAACACACCTTTTAAAAACAACTAATGCATTGCAAATGTCTTGAAGAATGGCAAGGAAAAGCAAAATTGCATATTTCATTACCCTTGAAACGCGTCTGAGCGTCGGGGTGGGGAACACAACAAGAAATCATGACTTCGAGATTTCGCAAATTAAGAAACAACGAACGTTGTTGTAAATCCTCCCAATCTGCCACACCAGCGGATGTGGACCACTTTGTCCACGGGCATCTTGACCGTGAAACTTATTGCGCCCTATTTTAGTAGAAACTTTAATAAATACAGCAATGAAACCTCATTAGCGATAGTTATCGAATCAGTGTCTATTACCTTTGCCACTGATAGCATCTCGTACGGAAACAAAGCCTTACCAGGACACAACTCTCAGCCATTTAGCAACAACACACTCATGTTGGTATTAAAACCAAGGATTCTCCGAGTTCTTCTTTAATCTCCTATATCCCCTGTGGTCAAATAACTCGGAAATGCATCTTTTACAAACTCCTCCTCAATATTAAATTGTCTAGTTAGATGAGGTACTTGTACCCATCACAGGATGGATACAGAGTGGTGAAAAATTAGGTCCATCATGCAGAAAAGTAGTAAGCAGAGTATATTTTACAATAAGGCTAACAAAAGTATAAAAAAAAAATTGTATCACAACCTGAACTGCTCTGAATCTGATTTCAATCATTCATATTTTTTCTGAACTTTAGATTGGAGGTTTGTTGGGGTATTTTAATTGAAAAAGGTCTAAATATTTTATTTTTGTGTGTTCATAATGAAATATTTCAATTTTATTTCCAAATAACATTCAAGTTAAACTGTAAGAAAATGAATGTACTGAGAATTAAATCCATCATTTTCTTTTTGGTAGAACAAAACATTTCAGCTGTTCTAAAATTTTTTTTCTTATATTTCCATTTCATATTAAAAAGAAAAAATGCTGTATGTCAATCACATAGAAGTTATTCATTTGGCTAGCACACCAAAAATTATTTCTATAACCATATGAAAAATACATTAACTCTGATTTTGCAGTAAGATGTCAACTGAACAGTTTCTCTTCCTTCCTCCCTCTATTTTTTTCTTGCCTTTTTTTATTTTACTTTTTTTTTTATTATTATTTTTCTTTATCCCAGTTAAAAAGAACCTCTCCCTTCCTCCAAAAGGGTGTTGAAATGACACCTCTTTCTCTCTCAGGGTTTATGTTTCACCAGAACAACAACATTAAGCAGCAACTCTACTGAACTGTTGTTAAGGCCCTGATCAGTGTCAGGTATACCGTGATGGGAAGATTATTTCAAGTTTGAAATAGCCGAATAGCTGTGAAATCACAGCTAGGAATCGGCCAGGCTTAGAGACAGGTAGCAGCATCCTGTAAAAAGGCCGCCTTGCCTTCACGCAGCCTGTCGGGTCCAAGAGCTAAAAATCAGAGAGCGTCAGAGACGCCCTACGTACCTCTTGAAACATCTCCAAAAATCCAGAAAAATGTACTAATCCCATCCTCATTTCTCAATATTTAATTTAGGACAAATGATCATGTACGGATTTGCCATTTTGTAAAAATTTTACCTGAACTTTTATATTTTAGCGAATGCCACGAACTTCCAGTAAAATTTGTTTAAAACATAAATACGAAATAGACAATATTTGATGAGTATTTATAGAACTATCCAATATTTGATGAGTATTTATAATTTTGGCCACTCAGTTTTACTGTAAAGTGAAGGGCTTCGGGGCTTGGGGGTTGGTTAAGTCTGTAGCATGAAATGCACTCTCTATTGATCATATAATATTGGTCTATGAAAGTCACATAACAAATCATTTAATTGCAGGAAAGATTTTTTGGACAGTTATCTGAATCCAATATATAGTTCTATTTGGTTTTAAAAACCTTTAAACGTCTCAGTAATAGCAAAATGTGTAAATTGTCAGCGAGCTGTGTATTTCAAAGCATTACCAGAGCCGTGATTATTAGTTTTATTTTGAATGGATAACAGCACACGCTACATGGCCCTGAGAGTCAGGCTGAAGATTTCTATTATTAAATCCTGCAACCTTAAATATTTGATGTTTTTTTCACTGGTATTTCTGATTCTTCTTATATTCCATTTGTGGGATTGAAAGATGGGTCTGGTAGTAAAAAAAAAAATCTGATGAAACAAGCCTCTGACTCACAAGTTTTCTGCTTTTCCTTCTCACTTTCTTTATTACCTTCTCGACGTGGCACGGAAAGCATGACCCATAGATGTAGAGCACATTAAAATGTGATGCACGTTACTAATCCTAACGTAACGCTGGCAGCTTGACGCTCCTTACTCAACTCCACACGCCCAAATTAACACACCGCGAGGCAAAGGCACCAGCCAGCTCCGTAGCTCAGCTATCGGGTTTTGCATCTGACTCACCAGAAACATGCAAGACAGACTGGAGGAGCAATTCCTTTTTGCAACTTGCCTTGGAGCAGGCACAGTCTGACAGGAAACAGCGTCCTGTTTTCCCTTGGAAAAACAGCGGCGACTCAAGACAACTTTCAGGCTATGGCTCCGACAACTGAAAAACAGAATTCCCCAATGCGCAGGACTCGGCCCCGTGGAATCCAGCAGGAAATGAAGGTAATATTCATAATAGAATATAGTTTTCTGCAACTTCCTGAACAGAGGATCTGCAAAATCTCCAAAAAAATCTCTCTCACATTATTCTTTAGAGTTTTAGTCCCTGCTGTTCGTTACGCTGCTGTTCGTGCTGCATAGAAAGCCCTGGGTGGGCAACTGAGGCAGACAAACTGGGAGTCACGCTGTGACCCAGGGAAAAAACTAAAAGCTTTTATGCTGGATGATGAAGTTAATCCTTGGGATTTAAGAAAACCATAAAATTAAAATTGTCCTCCAAATGACATGATCTTGAGAGCAGAGAATGAAGCCTGAGAGCACACGAGTCCCTCCCTGCGCCCACTCCACCACTGCCCCATCGTGCCGTGCAGAGCCAGGCTATGCCAAAGTGCAAACGTTGCGCCTTCCTCCTCTCTAGGTAAGCATCTCACCGCTAAATTCAAGAGTCTCCCGCACATCTTCCTCTTGGCAGTTCAGGTCATCCCTAGCATAAATTCTTTACAAGTTGCCTTTATGTTTCCCAGAAATGCGGTTCCTCCAGAAGACACATTTGCTGGACATCATTCCCAGGCCAGAGCAGGCTGTCCAGGCCAGTGCATTTCCAAATCCTCCATTTTAGAACCATAGAACAGTTTGGGTTGGAAGGGACCTCAAAGATCATCTAGTTCCAACTCCCTGCTACGGGCAGGGACACCCCCCACTAGACCACGTTGCCCAAAGCCCCATCCAACCCGGCCTTGAACACTTCCAGGGATGGGGCCTCCACAACCTCTCTGGGCAACATTGCACTCCTGGTACTATCAACCTCTCCGTGAAGCAGTTTTATTATGGTACTGCAGTTTCAATAACCTAAGCTCCTTCAAAATAGATTTTATGTTAGTGGGACAAGGTGGGTTTGGAATTAACGCTGAAATTCTCGTTAGCTAAAGCGTTTGCGTGAAATTTATCCGTGCTAAATGACTGAACGAACGGACACCGTTTCCAAAGCATTGCCCCTTTCTTTTGGTGAAGCTTCTTTCCTAAATCTGCAAATTTAATCAGTTTGGCCGAAATTCACAAAGCATTAAATTGTTAGTTGCTGCCTAACATTCCTTCTAAATGGCACTTATTAATTTCAGGAAGGAGACTTGCCATTGCCACAGTAATTTAGATCAGTACCACATGGCACAGGCTGCCGCTAAGTGCTTCTTTGGGGCAAAATCAGTTCTTTAAAGATATTTAAATGACACTAGAGATAGGCTAACCAAATTTTTGTCCAGGAAGTTACAATTTATCAAAAATGTAATAAACCATGGATGAAATATTCATTGTAAGCTGCATATAATGTGGTCCATGAAATGACATTTTAGCATCTCTCACTGTGGTCATACTAAAGTTTGCTGACAGCGCAGGGTAATGCTCCATTGATATTTAACAGTCCCCATCCACATGGTACTTTGTGATACTGCAACTTTATACACTCCAGTCCATTCTCTCACCGGCACTAAATCAGTCAACTTTGACATACAACATTGTTCCATTTTCTTTGCTTAATTTTAATGCCGTAGATGTTTTAAACTTCCCTATGTTACTAACTCGGAAATCAACTGGTGAAAAGAATCAGTTCCCTTCCCAATTCTCCCTGCGTTTGCTCGGATACGCGCACACCCTTGTGATAAACCTTGGCAAGCTTCTCCTGATCACGAGGAAAATGATGGTGTCTGCTGGGGATCACCAGGCAGCACTGGCTGGAGAAATTTAACTGGAGACTCTTTAACCTTGATGTAGTATAGACAAGAGTACATCAGCACCTCCTATAGGAAAATCTGGATGAACACCACACATAAAATAACAAAATAAATGTATAAAATAATAGATTCATCTTCCTGCAGCTAAAGATAAATATTAAATAATCCTATCTGCTTCTGGCTGAAAATTAATTTCTTCTAAGGCAAATAGTGTAATACGTATATGTGTTTCAATTCCCATTTGGCAAAAAGCCTATTTTCAGTATGCAGTACATAGACTTTTGAAATACTAGAACTGCGTTCATCACAGACACACTTAAACAAATAAAATTTTCTTCCTTCGGGTACCAATTCACTGTGGTCTAATAAAATATATATATATTTTCGAGCATCAGTATTCCCACCCAATCCAGATATCCAGACTAAAAGCAAAGCTTTTTTTTCTTTTTTTTTTTTAACCTTCCTTTTTCTACTTTGAAATATGAATAATAGGTTGCATCAGAAATACTGAGCGCCATTACTTTAAAATAGCTACAGAGGTACATCTCCATAGTATTATGGAGTGCCACCCAGAGAGATTTGAGATCCAGCTCTGAAAAAGCTACCTCGAGTGCCAAGTACGTTCTAGTCCCAGCACCACAACACGGCTTAGCCGAAGCGTTGCTTCTCGTAGCAAGGCTTCTTCACTGAGAACGACTTCCAGTATCTCTACACAGAAACACATTGTGCTAGACATCATTAAAGTGGTACATTTATAAAAGCGTCATCCACTTTAAGAAGATAGATTTTTTCATGCGTGTTTATGTACTTATGCCTAATATATTTAATTACTCTGCAAAACCCAAGACAGTTATCTTTAGGCATCCAGCAAAACGGGACCAAAGTTGACCGTCCATTTTTGTAGCCCTGTGTACGTAACAATGAAAAAAGTATATATTTAAAGATTAAGCTGTACACGCAGCACTCCTGATTAATTCATTACTCGAGAAGGCTGGGAGGGCAAACAGAGTGCCCCAAACCGAAAGGCTGAGAGCTCCCTCGCTGCCTTGGCTCGGATATGAACGTCTCCATTGCCCAGCACCTTTGTCATTTCCCCTGCTGCAAAGCGCTCCGAAACTGCCACTCGGAGAACAGCTCCATTGTACACTAATCATTTTCTGTTCCTGCGCTAGCGTGCACGACTTGCCAGGTGAAGTATTTTGACAGAAAGCCTGAGGTGGCATGACATTCTCCAGTAGTGTCTGCTTCCTGGTAATACACCTTCTTCTCTAGCCCTTCCCCACCAAAACCCCCTTCTCCTGTTTCAGAAAGAGCATCCGACTGTCTCTTGCACCGTCCTCCCCATATCTTCTTTCCTATGGCTTATTTTAAGTATATTTTATCCTCTCTCGGCTATTTTATAAATTCCCTCCCCATGCTTGGAGCTCTCAGGAGCAATGGGTGAAGTTGCTCATTACCCAAGCTTGGAGAGCCTGGGTATCTGTCCAGACCCATGTATCCTTGCCCATGCAAGCATATAAAGCTACAGGTTTACTGGCATATTCTTCATTCTAGACCATTTTGTGGTCCAGCCTGGGCTCTGACGGGAAGTTTGTTGCACAGAGTTTTTTCTCTGAAAACTTTTTGAGATATCTTCATCTCAGTATCTTACCTGGGATCTAGCGGGTAATACACAAACTCTGATGCAGGATGCACAGATAAGATATTAGACCTAGCTGCCATGGTGATTGATGTTCTAAAAATATCCAAGTCAGCTGTACTGACAGATGGGTTAAATATATGGCTGCACTATACCTGGATTGCAATCTGTTAGCGTGAGGATGCAGATAAGGACCAGTGAGAGTAATTCAGTTTAGAAAGTTTAAAAAAAAAATAAGGCGCAAAAAAGGACGTATAAAACCAACATTATGAAACTCTATTGGTCTCATCTGTTAAGAAGGTGTGTTTTTTATTTTGTATCTTCCTGGTATGGCAACTATATCTGGTACAGTTATGCACACGAGGCGATGACAAATATGCAGATTACAGCGGTAAGGAGGAGAAGGGATCCAGTTCTTCGCAAACGTAACATGACAGAAAGCATTTGCTGCTGCTGCTGAAATTTGTGTATCCAAACATTCTGTGAAGTCTAATGTGATCTTAGGCTGCCTGCTGCCTTGGAAACTAGTGGTCAGATACTCTCAGCAGTGGGCATAACCAGCTAGAACATTTTGATTAGATGAAATTTCATGGAAGTGAAATATTTCACACACTGGTTTCAGTGAATTTCTCTCAAGGACTGAAAGAGAAAGCACGCTCCTTGAAAATAACCCTGTATCCTGGTGCTTTGGACACCAGGATGTCGGAGCTCTAGATTCAAATCCCTGTTGGACCATGCGATCTGGAATTAAATCAGTTGCACTTGTAGCCAACAACAGGCTAGCCAGCCTGCTAACAAAGAACAAAGCCAAAAGATTTAACTTTCAGCTAAAAAAAAAAAAAAAAAAAAAAGACATGCTTACTTTTCGATGTTGTACAACTCCCTTCATTGCATCATTGCAACCCTGCAGCCTTGAAAACTCAAGTACAATTTGCCCATTTACCCTGAAGCAAAGCACTCTGGTTACAAAAGCTACCTGTACAGAGCGGTTCAGACAAAGGCTGGTTTATAAAGGATCTAAAACTACCGAAACATTGGGTAATGAGGGTTTCACTTCCTAATAATCTTGCTTTAGAGAAGCAGAAATTCATTTTCCTCAGATACAATTTTAAGGTTACGAGGCTGAACAAAGAGTATCGTTATTGTAGGCATAATGGAATCAAATTAGCAAGAAGAAAATGTATTAGCATCGTTCAGTGTATTTCCAGATGTCCTGCCTGCGCAGTACAAGAACCGGAGTTCAGAAGGAAAGCTTGGTGATGGGACAGCTGCGAAACATTGCCAAATAGCGCTTTCCATCCAAGATGCCAGGCCAGAGCTTGAAATGAGTACACACACTGGGCGTCTATAAACCTCAACGGCCACTTACGAAACGAGAAAGGCAATTTAGCTTTGGGCATACGCTGTGATTACAGAGCACGGCCCATTTTCAAAACGCCCCTTTCAACCCGCAGAGCTGCCGCTGCGGCTCCCTCATCCCGGCACCGTGACGCACCCCGGCCGGGATCCCAGCAACGGGTCAAACTGGAATTGCGATGGCAAGATCTCGCAAATCGCCTGTGACTCCCCGTTAAATTAATGCTCTTTATTAAAAACGTCTTTTCAATCACTCGCAGTTCTTCGCGTCCAGATACGAACGTTCCTGAGATTTTTCAAGGTCAGCTGTGCACGTGGATGTCCCTTTCTCCTATTTCAAAACCACTGAAATTACTTCTATTTTTGCCCTTGGGCTCGGCGCAAAGCTGCCCTTGCTAAGCACCAGGCGGGTCACACTTCCCACTAACAGTCCTTAGCAGGTACACCCAGGATTTCCATTTCAGCATATCTGTATGGAACTCATCCTTTTGTTGCCATTTGCCTCCGTATAGATCATTTCAATACCAGGCTCATAAACCCAAGTGATTCTAGAAAACAAATAAATACAGATGTATTTCTGAAAAACACGCTGTGTGCGCCCAGAAATGCTGTTACTACTCCGTGCTCTCCGAGGGCCACGGTCAGCGCCGGGGAGGCTTCCCACCTACTCCTCCTTTTGTAGCAATCGTGTTTTTACAATTTCAAATTTAATACTTTTTCTAATATATTATACGTTACCTCCCATGTATTTAAACTGTGCTTAAAAGCATGCTAAGAACTGGTAATTCTTTAATGGTTGTTCACTTACAAGCGATTGTGGGTCATTACACAATCATTTAAAGGGCATTAATGAGAACCATTTAATGGTTTTAGTAGAATATCATTGTAAGGGACAGGGGAAAAGTTACTGGCTGTAAATTTTTATGACCATTTCTTACAAAACGTATTACTTTAAAGATTTATGTATGTAACAATGAGTACAATAAAAGCCATGCTAAAAATAATTTGAAATCAAAGTAATGCATATAGATAAGGTCCTACTCGCTGCAGTTGTGCATGCAGTCAGTAAGATTTTCTTTCTTCTCTTCTCGATACCTTACTACTTGCAGTGCAGCTTCAGGTCTCCTTTATGAAAAGTCACAGCAGAAAAAAAATTGCTCAGGTCTACATTTTAACAAAGCATAAATTGTCCTTTACGGTGTATATTTTATTTTTACTTTTTGCTCATTGTTTTGCATATAAAGTCAGTATTTTTTTCAGTTTTGCCTCGGATACAGCACAATAAGACAGCTTTTAACCAGACTGTACAGAGAATTACTTTTATAAAGCATCTTGAACTGTACATTTGGTTGGCTTTTTATAAATGGAAGATAAAGGAGAACTCTGCATGCCAAAATTAAAAGGTTGACTATTTCCCCACAGGGAAATTCTTTATTACTACACTAGACCAGAGCATACCTTCAAAACTACAGAAACTTATTTTGAAAACTATTCATGTGGACGCATTAACCTTATTAAAGTGCTTTAATAACAAAACAGTCATCGTATTATGCCTGGTTTTGTCCATTGGTGATTCGCGTGGAATACATAATGAGGAAGACAATGCCCTTTTTTCCCCAGTATTCTTGCATAAGTAGGAGAATATTTCTAATTAAAAGGCAGAGTTAGTACAGCACATGAATTGAACTGAACCATATCTCTGGAAATGCTGATATTTTTACTGTTTGCATTAAGTAAGGATTGTATTTCTCTCTGAATCTGGCCCAATACCCATTACCAATAAGATTAAGATTTAAGATAACTTGGTCAAAAGATGGTGAATTATAACTTTTAATTAAAATGTAGAAAATAGTTTCTTTAAAACAAACATGGTAATACTTTCAAGATCATTAATTTTTTATGTAACGAACAACAAAACCAACCTGAATATTTTAGAGTGTGACATTGTAGAGTCAAAGAAAGAGGATTTTTTGGAAACTTCTCGATGCAACAAAAGCAAGCAATGCAGTTCCTCTGCAGCTTTTTTGTCTTTGGAAACACTGCTATTCTCTCATGATGAGTTTTAGCCTTACACTACCTCTCCATAATTCAGTTTAAATTCTAATTGAGATGACGCAGATATCAGGGTGAGTAACGGGGGGTGGTTATTACCACCACGTTTTCTCCACTTACTACTATACTGGTTTGTTCCTATTTTGAAATGACTGAAGAAATTCAGGACCTAGACTGATCTGATTTGCTTCTCTGTTTGAAATTGCGTACAAAGAAACGTTGCTAATTATTAGCATTGTCTGAAATGGTGGCTGTCTCACCTTTCTTATGGATAAACATTCCGTTGACTTCTTGGTAATTCTTATTGCTGTGCATCCTTTACTATAGTTGCCAGAATTCTGCTTAATACCAGAGCGGAATGGAACTGATTTTTTTAAAATACTGTAAAATATTGGGAGGGAAACGTAGGGCCCATGGAAGCTGGGAACTAACGTCATGAGAGGTGAGAGGAATCCAGTCAAAACTCCCATGCAATTCAGCGAGCTAAGATTCACTCTATGCAGCAGAAGGTGCCTCTATCTGCCACGTTATTCTGTTTCTTGAACGTTTGGGAATGAAAAATCATCGCCCACGCCTGACTGTGGCATGGCCATAATATAGGGACTAACGGGACTAGGATGAGATCAAATCCACTTCTACCTGCAACCTGAATTGGGATTTAAAACCTGAATTTCTGAAAACAAAAGGGCAGTACACTGAAATCAATGGACCGCTTCATTCCCTGGTTTTGTGATCCCACTCGTTATTTGCATTTTTCAACTCTCTCCCGTTTTATTTCTCACTGGATATTAATCACCGCTAACTATATTTTCCTGTACCAATTCTTCACCTCATCAGAAAACAGCACCTGCACTCAGAGCACAAAATTAAGAGATTCATAAAAATCAAGGAATGAAATGGCACATTGGTTTAGTGTGTCAGTCTTTCACCTCCAGGAATATAGGACTGTGAAAGAGGAAGGAGGAAAAAAAAAAAAAAGTAGTGAAGAGAACAAGAAGCAGAAATTTAAATAAAGAGAATAATAGGGACACAGACAGAAAGAGGGGATGGGAGAAAAGGATGAAGATGTGCGAACACAACTAAAAACAAAAAACAAAAAAGTTGGATGGATGAAAGATTAAGAATTACAGGAGATTATTTTCTTTATACACCTCCACACATTTGCATGTGCTACAGCACACACGAAAATGAAGAGAGAGGTGAAGGCAAAGCACCAAAACCGTTCACTTTTTCCTATAGATCCACTGAAAAAAAGAAATTAAATGCCATAAATATATTCAAACATTAAGGATTTGATTTACAGTAAGAAAAGCAAATAAATTGTGAGTAACGATTTGAGGTTATAAAGGGCTCCAAACACTACATGATTTTTGTCACGTGTGTTGCAGCTTCTGGATTCACTGAGGTAGATTCAGAGCAGAGATTCTGCTTAGGGGGTTTTGCAGATGTTTTGCTTGCGTTGAGCTTCCTCCCTCTCCTTAATCAACCTGCAACAACGTGGACCGCACAGGCACCTCTGTAATTACAACACTGCGAGTCCAACAACCGCAGACCAATACGGTACGTTGCAATTACTGACTTTGCACACGCGCGAGTGACTCTTCTTCAGAGCTTTTTGAATGTAATAATTTTTACTGATGATTCTTTGGCTACTCATACAGACGACTATGTCTGCAACTGCCTTGAGGTGGGTAGTACCCTAAAAATGTTCTATCACAGCATGCGATGAAAAAGAGGAGCTGTTTATGCATAAAATACACTTTACCTTAAAAATATCTTAGTCTGGTGGGAAAACTCCTACTGTTCATATATATACATAGACACACACGGCTCTAATCCATTACCTCGTCCCTAAGATTGTTTCAAATAGCCATTATATTCAAGAAAGCTGTCTAAAATCATGATTTTCCTCTTCTGGCTTTGCAGAAAGAGTTAACCGAGAATGGATGGCAAATGAACAAAGCATGGACTTTAAAGATAATTAATTTACTACGTATTTTCAAGGCAGCAAAGTTTAAAAACACCTGCGAATGACAGAAGAAAGAAAAATAGCAGTTAAAGTAGCTGACAATACTCACTGCACAAAAACTGAGGAGTAATTGCAGAGAACCTGGGAGAGCTAGAGGGCCATTTAAGGCAGCGTAGATCAGTTGAGCTCCACTGATCTGATCCGTGATACCTTAAATGCAGACATGGCCAGTGTCTTGGAAAAGTGATTTGGGATAAACGGTGACTTGGAGATTGTCACTGTAGAACCGTAGGCGCACATCCAAAGCCAGCCGTCCGAACCTGCGTGGCCAAAGCTTGACGTGGAAAAGTCAGAGAGCGTTGGGTGAGGAAAGCATTTCCTAAGAGGTAACTCTGTGGGTACCATTACTCGAGAAGTACAGTGCAGTTACAAACCAGACACATCAGTCCTCGTGCTGTAGGGAAAGCCTTTGACTTTTTCCTCCCATTTCTTAAGTTGAAGACAGCATCTTTCAGTATTAATCATAAAGACATTTGAATTTAGCACTGCGCAGCTCATGCAGCTGACCACAGGACAGCAAGGTTAGTAGCGCTGCTCTGCCAGGTTAGAAAAGGGTCCTTTTCTGCATGATCACAACTTCATTTCTCTGTCTGGCTCTGGATTTCAGACGTGCAAATATCCTGCTCAGAAATATATTTTTCTGCAGAAAGCAGAGAACCAGAGCTGTTAATATCTGATCTACAGGGTCACTGAAACACAGAAGGGGCGTTTATGGCACCCAGGAAGATTCAGAGATACTACATCAGGGCATTCTGCTGATCAATAAAAACTATTTTAAGATATAACAGCAATGAAAGACAGTTAGAAACGGCTTATTAAACACGATTATATTACAGACTGCAAAATTTCCATGGTGGGGAACTCATTATACACATGGCTACGGAGCCGACCACAGACTGGAGCCCAGACTCTCTCTGGCTTCGAGCTGTTACTGGAACGCAGGAAGAGCTGCTACAGCACTCGGGGCCTCGGTCACCATCATCGCTCTGGTGCGCTGCCTTGCAAAGCAAGTCCTAGTGACTTCTCAGAGAAGCTTACAAGCTAAGAAGTTGGGAAGGTGAGGGACTTTTGAGCGGTAACGTATTCCAATAATCCATTTGATACGCGTGCAGTGCTCAGGGTGCACATAGTGATCGAATCCGGTCTCTAGAAGCGGCTGCATAAAAACCTAGAAGGACATGTAGGAGAGATTCCTGCGTTTTGCTCTTCTTTCCATCACTATCTGCAGACATCGCTGGTATATCACTCAAATTCTAGTATAGTATATCTATACAAAAAAAGAGTCCATTTTAACCTGTGTTCATCTATATGCATATACTTTCATTACACCAGCATGTCAGCTTTTTCTATGCATTCTTGTGCCTACCACGCCTCTGGGCACATGCACAGCAGAGAAATACCAAAATATGTTTTATAATAAAACTTTGGGGTTTATGACTGGGACAAATGAGTAGCTTTTCTGTGAATCACTGTGAGAGACGGCCCTGTAAGCTCCACCTGAAGGCGCAATCTGGTAGAACTGATGTGACAAATTATTTCTTATGAATCTAGGAGCACATTTTTAGCTAACTATGGTGCAAGCAGCGCATTCTACAAAACAAGTTGGGAAGCAGAAACTCCTCAGCTTCAAATCTTGCCCGAGTGCTACTGACTCCCTGAATTATTTACCTCTTTGCTTTAGATTCCCCATGTGTAATCGGGGAATAGCAACACTTACCTACTTCACAGCAAGACTCTTGTGAGAACTAATTAATGTTTGTTGCACAACACTTTGAATTTGTAAAATGTCATTTAAGTGATAAGTATTATTGCCATTATCGTCAGTGTTGTCCTGGGTGCCACAGATACGTAAAGCTGGCTGCTGTAAGAGCTACCTAATACGTTAACAATGCGCAAAATAGTGGGAAAAGCATCAAATCCTTTTCATTTTCTTTGGAGCACCAAGTGCTTAAAAAAAAAAAAAAAAGTGGTTGACAAACATCTGCTTGCCTTAAAGATTTCTTTGTTAGGGTCTGCTTTTTCTGCCACGCTCGAGTCTGGCTGGGTACTGCCTTGTCCCCCAAGTAGCTGCTCCAACTGGTCGTCAATGGGACCCATTGTGTAACGGCAGTGGAACCCGCCACGCTGGGAACCAGCTGAAACTGAGATGTTGCATATGTGCAGTTTAATAAGTCTATTTTTTCCTAACTTTGCTTCCTGTGGAACCTCATTTCCCTTTTTAATTTCGTTTTCCCTTTCTAGACAGCGAAGGTAAGGTCATCAGCCAATGATGTAATATGCTAGTTAGAAACATGCTGGAAAGTGTACCACACATGATAATAACTATATTTAGTTCTAAAATTTCAACATGAACTATATTTCAAAATCTATTTATATAACTCCTTCTGTGGAGAAATTACAAACTATTATTTAAGCATTCCTACTGGTCGGGGAAAAAAAAGTCTTGAATTACATCCAAAAGGTAAGGATATGATTCTGTAGATGAGGACAGAGACCCTGAAGGTTTCTTCCCTCTGAAAGGCAGGGCTTCCTAGAAAACCCGGTTAGTTATAACCCCGGGACAGATGCATGTCCAGTTTGGACCTTGTACCCTACCAACTCAGTATGGTCTGAAAAAATTGAACAGCAGGACCAAGGATGGCGGTTCTCTGGTCATTTTTTCCTCATTAAACTGAGGTTCTGAGGAATCAACTCCAATCAGGAAGATATTTACATCCAGATCAATGGGAAGTGAGACTACCCAACACGGAGTGTGTTCTACACAATATTTTAGTGTCCCAATCCTATTAAGTGCTATGAGATTTATACCATGAAGATCATGTACCATGCTATAATTTACATTTAAAAGTTGGCGTGCAGCTGCTTACCCTTGGCCTGTTCTTCCATTATATCCAAATTAATAATGTCTATAACCTGTGCTTTCCTATGCTAAAGAAACTGAAAAAACGTGGGGTCGGCGGGAAGGAAATAATGACGACAGCAACAACAACAAAATCAACGCTAAATGACAAAATTTCTGAATTGTCGTAATGTGCCTGAAAAAATCTGGCTCTATTAATGCATCTCTGATACTGGGTGTTCAAAATAAAAGACTGTCAGTGTACTTCTCATATTTTTGACTTCTCAAATAAGTTCCTCGGCAAGAGATCATTATGGCAGCTCACAGTATGCAAAGTACAGAGGGGTCCAGTAAGTTCTTCTCTATTAAACTTCCACAATACCGCAAAGCACAGATAAAAGTGTAAATAGATAGATAAGATATCAGGGTACAAATCAGAGATAAACCTAAACCCTGAGAAAATAGCCCTTGTAAATATAAAGTGAAGGATATCTTCACTTTAGGCACTGAAAGCTAAAGGACAAAGTGTCATTCCTCAATACAGGCTTAAAATACTCCAATTTAGATTACAGAAGAGGAGAACTATATGCACGAGAAGCAGCAGTGTATATTTTTGCTTTAATCTAATGATGGTGAAGGCTTTCAAATCCATAGCCAGGAAGGTATCTGTCCCCAGAGCAAACAGGAGCTGAGTATAACCCAGGTAACAGCAGCGCAGGCCACAGGACCAGTCTGCAAACGAGCATCAGCCCAAGCAAAATGGATTGCCAAGTCCCAAAAGTACCGTTTGGCTTGCACTGTCATTCATTCAACTGCTGACTCTGCTAACGTTGCTGGGAAAAAGGGAAGGGGGCAATAAGTAACACGAGGTATTAGAAAACCTACTACAAAACTCACCTGAAGCCGATACATTTCTGTCGTGCAACCAGGTCGAGACAAAAAGCACATCGCACGGAAGACACGAGGGGCGCGTGAACATTCAATTGACTTGAAGTAGAAGGTATCGCACTGCACAAGTGGGTACAGGTCATTAAGCATCCAGTGCAGAGAACTGACATCAGTGGGATACATGTAAACTAGACTGCTACCCCAGGAGCTGAATTCGAGTCCCCTGCCAATATATGGATTTTTCTTTCCGAGTAATAGACTACACAATGGGACTGAAGGATCCAGAAAGACAAAGCGCATCATGGAATTTCAATTACTGAGCCAAACTACCTAAGGTGGGTGCAAAAGGTGGTTCTGCTGCACATTCTCTCTCTCCTTCAGAGGGGGAGAATAAAAAGCCGGAGCAGAAGAAGAGTTGATGTGTATGAGCCGACAGGAGCTTAAAAACGCACTGAAGACCAAAGAAGGAGCCGGAGCCAGTAAAGGAGCAGTAGAAAGGGACAAGGGTTGTGTTAAACATCCAGTGCCCTCAAGAAAATGTATGCCTCATCCCCCTCTAGTAATAAGTGCACCAAACCCCATCCTTTATTTACTATATACGCACATATCTTTGACCTATATTTTGAGAGCCATTAAGAATCCAGAATAAGGACAAACAAGAATGAGGAGAAGAGGGGGTTTTTGTTGGTGGTGGTGTTTTTCCTCCTCTTCTCTTTTGTGTTAAATAGCACAGCCTCAAGCCATTCCTTACAGTCGCAAACATGTTCAAATGAGACCTTCAAAGACTGGAGGCTGAACTCTCCAGGGTGGACTCTCTTGTAATCATTAGGCTAAGCAGAAATATAAAATTGCTGTAAACAACAAACTTATAAAAGAGAATGTTAAATATCATGCCATCAAGTCAACAGGAAACTGAAGCTATCTTACATGCAAGTCATGGTCATGATGCACACTGTGTTCGCATCAAAATATAACTTGGTTTCTTTCTGTTTCTTCTTCTTCTTCTCTGCTTATTACTTTGTATGACAAGGAAAGCCAGTAGGGGAAGAAAAGCAGCAAAAATAAGAGAGTTGTGGTAAAAATAATACTTTCAACGGCCTTTTACCCTCCTAGTGGCATCAGGAAGACAGAGGGGAAAAAACATACACTGCAAGTTTAAATAAAAAAAGGAGGTGAACTCCAAAAGAGAGCACAATCCAGAAACAGCAGATTTTGTATTAAACAATCACTGTATTCATTTCTAAAGACAGAGTTTTTTCTCGTGATAAATAATCTGAAGAGTACACCCTCTTTCTTGAACTAAATGAACAACTTGATTTGTGCGACCTGTGATTCCAAAACTAACGGTTGTGTGACCAAAACAAGCAAAAGGCAGAAGAATACGGTACTACCACCGGGTGTAGGGCAGCGTCGCAGATTAGCTGTGGCCAGCTCTTACCATGTGTACGGTGAGGCACATTGGAGAATTTTTTCCCACTGACAGAAAAGCCGAAGTGCATTAAATGATAAAAGTTCTCAAAAGAATGCCTACAACCACAATTAACAGAATATGTTGTATTTTAACTTTCTAATGTCTTTAGCTAAGAACATCTTAAACTCGTGAAATTAACAGTAAAATAAATTCATTTAAAAACAAAGAGATGAAATTAGAATTAATAATAAACTTACTGCTTGCAAAACTACTGCATTATAAACAGCATATTTACTAAAAGCACATTCCCAAGAGCCTTGTATTCCAACTATAACACTTTTCTTCACAAATGTACACTCTGAATAATAAGTTTGGGCTTAAAGAGCTTCTACGTTTTGTTGCACCCAAGATCCAGGCAGTCACATCACATGAAACCACGTACACTTCTAATCCCAGGCTGCCTGCCTGAGCATCGCTGTAATTTATGCTACTGGCATTTCTTCTGCAGAGACCGTCTTAGCGAAGGACAGGGACAGCAGAGGCATCCGCGTTCAGTAAAATTCACTTCCAAGTACAAACAGATCTGTGTGGGACAACGGGCCGTGTTCTGCCTGAACTGGAAAGCCCAAAGATCTGCCTCAAAAATGTGACAGTATGGTTTCTCAGGTAAGCTGCCCTTAACGTAGGAAAACCAAAATAAAACTCTCAATTCACGTACCACCTGGCAGAAAGGGAGAAACCAACAGCTATAAGGACTTTCATTAATTAAGTTTTCAGTACAAGCCTCGCTTTTCAGCAAGCTGCCCGCATTGCTCTACTTCTTCGGGTATTCCTTCTCGGCATAGTCACTAATATCATTTAATGCTGGTATAATTCACTTGGCGGCGCATCACACCGTTTTGGCTGAAATAAGTACTTCTAACGTTTGCAGACCCCTGCCCCAACAACTAATCCAAATGGAAGCAGCCGTTCTCCAGCCTCAGCATGGAGCTCCTGTTGGCACCTTGACCGCAGCACGTCTGTGAAGCTTGTGAAGACTTGACTATACAATAATAGCTCAAACTACCAAGGATCTGATCTGTATCGCGACTCCTGTGTCATGTAAGAAGTCATTTCTTTTGTTCAATTTTAAATTTCACTTAATGCATCTATTGTTCTGGTTGGTATGGTTTAAAAATGTAAAGCTGAATAACTTCTTGGTAAAAAAATCACAGCGTACAAGTTTCACACTATCTCCAGCATTTCTACGATAACGAAGACTCAAACCTCAGAAGACAAGTTCCACTTTCCTCCCCTGCCACAACCAACATCAGCCTTCAGAAAGGTAAAACCAATAGGAACCGCTCCGTGTTTACAGTCACGCTGCTCCTTTTTGTGAATGGAGTGCCTGGTATTGGTCAGATCCTACAAAACTAATTCTTCAGCTACCAGCTCTACAAAACAAGTTCCTTGGCTACCAACAGGTGTTCTGACCTGCCTTTCCACATGAAACCATCCCGTTACTGGAATATTATAAATTATTGAAAGTTAAACAGAAAGTTTAAAGTAAAATTGCAGATAGTAGAACTCATTAAAGAGACCAGCATCGCTCCACAGTGCACAGACCTGGCTTGGAGAGGAGCATGACAGGCGACTGACATTAATAGCCATGCAGCAATTTTAATTGATATTATAGCAACACTGACACCACAACTTTTTGTCTGGATTTGGTGTTGTATCCTAGGGCAATGATTGCCAGAAGTCACCAAAGATCAGACGCCCAGTTCCCACGGCCATGCATTTAATGCTGAGCTCTTCGATGTCCCACTCAAGCGCAGACCGTAAGTTGTCGGAGTCACTGTTGCCACAGCCATCCAAATGTAGGGTCTTAAAGTGGCAAATGCAGTAAGGTATTTGTAACACTTGACTCTTTAAGGTGAAATTTTCCCTAGGGACCTAATTGTTTACTTTCATAGGAGTAGGTTTAGGCCCATTTTGAAAGAAAATCTGCTGTAAAGCTATTAGTCACATTACCAAGCTGTCTCAGGAACGCAACAGAGAATTGCCTTCCCACGTAATAAAGCGATGAAGACAGGGCAGCAAGTGTCCGCACTGAACAGATTGGTGATAGCTTTCCTGTTTTCTGATCCCAGGTTCAGCCGTAGCATATGAACCTCTGTCAAGGGAACGAGGAGCCCCCTCCCCGCAGAGACGTGTTCGTAAAGGGACTGGTTAAAATGAAGCCTCTGCTTAAGCATTTCGCTGGATCACATCCAATTCAAGCCCCAATTCTTTTTGTTTTGACAGTTTTGTAATGTAAAATAGAAAACACATACAGTAGAAATACAATCAAAGTCCTTGCTACTTGAGTATCTGGAAGTCTTTCCTGTTTATAAATAGTAAAAACGTATGTTTATGTAAAGGGAAACACTGATTTACTAGAACTGATTGCTTCACAGTCTAATTACTTTTCAACTGGCTGTTCCAAATTAAGATGTCATTGATGGCTTTTTGTGATATATTTCATTTTAAGCAAATTTATTCTATAATAGAGCACATCATAATGGAAAGCAGAGTTCCCACTCTTCCCTCCTCTTTGTAGCCTGATATCTTGACAAGTAAATTAAATTTAGCAGTTAAAATGCTTCCATTAGTAATTTTATTAAGTTAATTAAGGAATCTCTCTTTCTGAATTTTAACTACGTTCATTTCAGCACAACCTTGGTTTTGGTTTTTTTTTTTTTTTTTTAAATTCCATATATTTAGTAACCACGATAGTTTCTAGGACAAACAACTACCCATACAACTTTCTTGAGACTATGACAAACTTAGCTAAGGAGAACACAGAAATATTTCTAAAAACCCAAAACCTCATTTTACCTCTAAATTCTTTTGCTTTACAAAAAAAAAAAAATTTCTCCTACTCAAATCTAGGGTGAATGTTTCCTATGAGCATTTCCAAAATCTACAAGCCACAGCAGAAATTACATGTCTAGAACATTGACAATAGGTAAAGATGTACAAACCAGCATCAGTGAAATGAGGATTAGCTGAACCCTCGCCTGTTGCTTAAGCCAAATTCATAACTCCTGGTTCACGGAAAGTCTACATTTTATAAATAGTGCCTTATCGTTCACTTACCTTTTTCATCTTTCAACACAAAGCATGGATATAACCAAACATTATGGGAACAACTGTTCTCTTTTATATCCCTCCTCCCTGAAATGTGGGGCTATCAGAAATCCCCCGAGATTTTCAATTGCCTCCAAAGCAAAGAAGTCTGGGTAATTTATATCCAAACTAAATTCATATATTGTAAACACCAACTAGTAAAGTGCTTTATTTTTTCAGTCACCACCACTGCAATATGCAAGAAGCCTCCTGCAACATTTTCTGATAGTAAAAAATCTAATTTATCGCCTCACCTAAAGGAAGGGGATTTTTCAATAAATAGTCAAACATTTAATTTGCCCCAGGACTAGGGCCAAACTAATGATAATGTCCACTTGACATTCCACGGTCTGCTGAAAAGAAATGTCTACAAAAAGTAAAATACGATTATTTAAACCCAAACACTAGCCACAAGGAAGGCTGACGTTCATTGTATATGACAAGGCCACCCAGGGGCATGGCTCAGCACAGGCAGATTAACATGTACAGATGTAATAGTGCTCCCTATCACAGCCAAACATGCAGAAGTATAAGGAAGAAACAACAACTGTGAAGGGTGAATCATTTGCTGTATGAAAGATCAGCTGATACAGGTATGGGGGGAAAAAAAAATCTCGGGATGGCAATATTGAAATGGAGAGAAATGTTAGGAGACTCATTGATCCGACCTGATCTTAACAAAGGTCAGGCAACACCTGCAGACAGTTCCTGAGGGACTAACGGACAGAGAAAGCTCAGGAGAAGGACAGGTTAAGAGTATAGGGGAGAAAAATCACAGAGATGAAGCAACTGTACAAGGGTCACATGTTAAATTCATTACTTGGATGAAAACTACTTGGACATCTTCTTTACTATAGGACCGGCCAACCTGTAGCACGCGAGCCCCGTGTAGTCCATACGTGGTTCGACCCCGCTCCCACACCAGGACAGTGTGGGCTGTGCTTACAAACGCATTCCTTCTCTTCTCCCAGTCTCTGGCTATCGGCAGCAGGGCTCCGCTCAGTCCCCCACCCCACAAAGGTGCTGCTGACCAAGTGCCAGAACTCACCCTTCCTACACCTCTCTCCAGTAACACACATACGCACGTACCGCGACTCCCAGCCACAAGAACACGTTGTTACAGGAACCAATAAATCAGCACAGCACTTATTCTGATCTTCTGGGTTTATATATTTATATAAATATGCATTTATTTATATATTTATATCTCTCAAGCTTCTCATCTACTGAATGTTCCTCACAAGAACTTTCCAGCACACAGATGACGAGACAGGCAAGAAAGAAGAATGCTGGGCCAAGGATGAAGTGAAATTTGAAGTCTAAGTTACTGCAACACATATCGTCTCGATGTCACAGTTGGGCTGCAGATGAAAATAGTCATAAAATTGACTATTTAAAATCATATTCATATTGTACTGGTGGAGAACTGCCTATTGAGATGTTGATCCCACTGCACAATGTTGTTCCAAAAGCATGAGGTGCCTTTTGCCAAGCGTTTTGGCTGAAGGATGGGAATGAGGTCAAAACACGGCAGAATTTCTCTACAAACGAGAGTAAACACAGAGACTGTGTTTTTTTCATTAGCAATAGTCAGAGGATTCTGGATGACACTTTTCCCACCATAAATCAGGTTTTGTTATAAAATTTGTACCTTATAAATTTTTTTTTGCAGAAATAGAAAAGCCTCAGACAAACTTGCCATTGAGAAAACATAAACAAAGTTCATCAACTTGAATAAAAATCCTTTGTTTCATATTTGTAAATCAAAAGATTTGTGGCTTTTCCCCCTGTAATTAAAAAGTTGACACACAGGATTTAGATTTCAGTCATGGAATAAAAAAAAAATAATAAGGCTGGAAAACATATGAAATCTTTAAGTCTGTTTTTCCTATATCAAAGCAAAATTAAGTATACCTATTACATCATTCTTGATGTATCATTGGCATTTAACAACAAAAAAAAAAAAAAGAGAGAGAGAGAGAGAAAGAAAATAAACAAAAAATCCCCTACCCACATGCCCAGTGGTGGAAACTCCACATTTCACAGGCAAGACACTGGAGTGCTTCAGTACCCCGGCACTGCAGATCTCATGCACCTAACGGGAACGCCTTGCTGCACGCTGATTCTGGTTTGTCCTTCCCCAGGCTCTAACCGTGGAAGGCATCTTGTGCCTTTCTTCTCTACAAGAGTTGTGAAAGAGGAAAAACAAACAAAACCCCCTTTCCATGTAATGAAGTTTTGTATTTAAGGAGGAAAAGGGGGTGATTATGTCTCAATTTCAAAGGGAGGAAGTGTTGAAAAGCAAAAGTTTGTGCAGTGGTTAAATTCCTTAGCGCTTTTTTTTTTTAAATAAATGATTCTAATACTTAGACACATATACAAGCTTGCAGAATCAATCAACTTCCCCATCCCCTAGATTTTTAACATTAATTACCTTCTGAATCTTAAAATTCTGCACTGATTTACAAATAACAGTGATCAAGATATGATATACAAGTCCTCAATTCATTTGGCCTGAAGCCTAAACTCTAAGCAAGCAGGCATACGCGGTCTCCACAAAGTGATTTTCAAAAGCAGACTGGACCACGACTTCCGTGCATCCACTACACTCCATTGTTTTAGAAATATTTCGCACCTGCATTTTAAACAGGTGAACAAAGCTTCCAGAACTAACCTCATAGGCACAAAGTTTTTGGGTTTTGCTGGGGGTTTTTTTGTGGAAAAGATAAACAAAAATAATCTAGAACAATCACGGCCCTGATTTTCCTTTTTTGTTTGTTTGTTTTTGTTTTATCATCTTTTTCACTTTATGGTAGCTCATCTGAGCAACATACCTTTGTAACGTGGCACTTTGTTAAAAGGGACAGTACAAGACACATGAAAATCAACTTCCCATTAGGTTTGTAAGATCTGGGGGTAGGATATTGAACTACGAACAGAGGGATCCAGATTTTCATTACATGGAGAATAGCAACCTGCCAAGCGTTCTCTCAAACAGGAGGGAAAAGCAGAGATGCACAAGCAATCTACAGAATTACATGACTCGGACTCTCCCATTCATATTTTCAAGAACTGGGTCCAAAAAATGGTACCTTGAAGCGCGTGTGTCTACTTCCACCTGCGGTCATCGGCAAGTGTTATCTGTTAAGTGACAGCAAGAACAACCCACTCTCTCTCTGCCAGGAACCCACTCTACCCCTGCATTCAGGCAGCCTGCAAAGCCTGGCAATGTTTAACCCAAAGAGATGTCACACCTTCCCTTAGAAGTTCCTCCTCGGTTTGTATTTTCCTTCAATAAATGCAGTGATTAAAGACTACACGAGCAAATAAAACAAATCCTGCTGAAAATAGTCACCATTCTAATTTCTGCTCTCCTCTGCTACAAAAGAGGAAGCCATTTGAAAAAACCACAGAAACACAAAGCTGGAAAGGATCACGAGAGGTGGGAGAGTCCATCCCTGGGCTCTCAGACAGGATCCAACGTCTCGGCATGGCTTTTAAACAGGTGCTTTTCCATTCTGTTCTTTAACACCTCTAATTGCAAGGTTATACAACAGCGGCAGCCTATTCCCATGGTTAGAAAGTTTACATCTGTACTAAAAAATAAATCAACCTTGCTAATAGTTAAGTCAATTTATTCCTGTTCAACACTCAGTGAATATGGACAAGAGTGGTTGTCTCATTACTTTAGATATTTTGAGACCGTTCAAGTGCCTCTCCCAAACTCCTTCCTTCCAAACTAAAAACACACACAATTATTTTGACCAAGAGAGTTGCTACTTCCAACAAACCTTGCTAAGAAGGTCCACAATTTTCATTTCTAGCTGCACCACATCATCTGCAATCCCTTTCAGAAGAGTCAAAAAGCAAGCACCGATTCTCCCTCAGTTTGTGGTTTGAAAACTCGCACCAAGTCAGTCAGCCTCCCTCCCTCCTTCTCCACTCACACTATGGCCATTTTCTCTTTTTCAGGGATTCAGTCAGCTCTAGTCTTTAAAGAGGGAACACCAGACTTCGCTCCTCAGTCCTACAGGACCTCTCTAACATGTGGCATTCCCTCGTCCAAAAAGCACCATTTGGCCGTATACACAAAAATGAAGAGAAATGAGCTTAGGTAAGGGTTCGGTTTTCTGAGACTCCATCCGGACACACAGTTGCAGTACTTGCTGGACAAGGGCAAGAGCTGAAAAATATACGCACTCTCTTTTGCGGCGACAGAGGGTATGCTCACCCCTACAGAGCTGAAGCACTCAACTTGCCACCGTGCCTCAGAATTCATATTTTGGGCACCCCAGCACTTCCCAGTCCGAATGCCAACACACACACAACTTCTCATAACGTTGAAAACCAGAGAAATATCCTTAGCTGGTTGTGGAAATACAGAACACCTTTTCTCCTTAGCACTAAGTTATCTTTTAACATCTTATCAAAACAAAAGCATGCTTTTCTCTCAGATTTGTTTCCTTCATTAAAAATATACATATTTAACTCAACAGCTTTTACTGATGTGCACTTAATTTACAAAGCAAAAAAGACATATGAAAACAGTATGAATCAATAACATGCATCATACAGTGTGACAAACAGAGACTCTTGTAAAACTTACATATCGGATATAAACTCACCGTTGGAAGAAAGCCTCTGTACTCTCCACGCACGTCGTTCCACTGCTGGGAGACAAAGGACATGCCCTGCCCATGGGTAGTCGCTCAAGCCTAGCTCAAACCAGCTGAAGGAAATCTGAAAATCAAATCTAGCCTTCCATAATTTGATTTGTAGAAAATTGAGGAACAAAGCTTTACAGACCGATTTTAAATAAATCATAATTAATTACATGTGCAAATGCATCAACTAAATTTGGATGCGCAATTAAATAACTAATCATAGTTTGGAAAGGCTGAAAATTGCAATTGCATGCTGCAACGGCCAGCCTTGCCCCCAGGCATGGCCAGGTGTTTCTGCTTGCTCAGAGAGGCAGGCACTGGTTTCTTTCTAACCAAGGACCACCTGTTGAAAGCACCTGAGTCAACTTGCATTCCAAATTAAACCACTGAGGTTTTTCTGGGGTTTTTTTCCTTTTTTTTCTTTTTTTTTTCCTAGGGGTCAAATATAACAATTTTTAAAAAGCGTATCCAGAAGATCTTTCTACAGTATCTACCTGGAACAAAATCAGTCTTAATGAAATAACTGGAGATATAAATCATACATTTGGTTAAAAACAACCAAGACAGAAATAAGTGCTTCTCTCCCAAACTCTCTCTCATGAATTCTGTTAAACATTCTGTTTAACTCCATTGCAAACCCACCCTACACGAAAAAGCACAATGATTTAGCTAGTGAGCGTTTGTGAAAGTTGACAGAACACCAAATTAATTCTGATCCCATTTCCCCCATGTTAAATAGAAATATTGCATGAGCTGTCAAGTTTCTTTCTTCAAGATCTTCCTTTCTATTCCAATTTTATCCTGCCAGCAAGTACAAACAGCACATTGAGATGTTTGGAGATGTTATCTCGTGACATCAAATAAATACACTTTTAGGTCAGAAGGGACCATTATCTTGATCTAATTTGATTCCAAACTGTATTTTCCCCATCACTGAGGCCAGGATTTCACACCTGTTTCTCATCTGCTTTGCTGGATTGTTCCTGCTTTACATAATACTCTTGAAATTCTTCCCATCAAAACCAACAAAAAGTGCTGCTAAATAACTCAGAAAACTTGTTTGCAAAAATCTAACCTTTCAAAATCTAACATACAAACTTCTTTTAAAGCAAAGTATAACCCTGCCACTAGTATTTCCTATTCCAAGTCTGAAAGAGTATCCCTAGCAGAGAACACACGAGTTGACACACCGGGAGGACTTTGGGGTCAGCCGGGGAGGATTTTTTCTTTCCTGGTTTTCCACTGTTATTCTTGTACTATAGTAAAGGTCTCCTGTCAAACAGAGCCTGTAAATCCAACAATAATATAAATAATAACTCAGAAACTAAATACCTTATCTGAATTACTTTATTTAGAATATCCTGAGTTACGGTAAGCAGAGGAGAACATGAAAACAAAGATGTGTGGTGTAAGAGCAAAACAGCATGTTGTGCCTTTACTGTAACGCATGTCTGGACAGAAATAGCTGAGATGGAAGAGCCGAGACATTTTCTGTTCCAAGGAGCTTGCAATCTAAACAGCTGCTGATGTCTAACAAACCTGTTACTCGCATGTTTACAACTCCCATTCGAGCTGTGCTGTTCACTGGTATTTACCTGGCAGGTTGGGCATCGCACTGCTATATGTAAGTGCAATTATCAACTTATTACACCTGTACGTTAAGCATCTTTCCAGGCATGCATGTGGTCAGACGGCAGCTGACAGTTTCAGAATTCTCCAGGAACTCTTGAGGCTGGTGTAATACAGAGCTAAAACCCGTTTCACAAAAACTGGCAGGTTTGGCCCTCCAGAATTCGAGGGGGCTGTAAACACAATTACACCAGAGGTGAACGGGCTGTGACTATGGACCACGATGGTGCTCTTGAAGGCGTACGAGCAGTGGAATTATAGTTCTAATGAAATTGTCAATAGTAATCCTGTTACCAGGAGCTTGAAAACCCTGTTTAATGAACTAGACAGTAACAAAGAAAATAAAAATACTTTAAAAGCTACAGTATGAGAAAATGATAATTGGTCTAGATTTCATGTCCATGATGAAATGCCCAGGGACGGCATTACCACCGAGCAGTATTATGACCTATCAGGGGACTGCTGTTTTGTCAGACCTCCTCTAATTATCAATTGGAAACGGGGGCTTGCTTTACTTGTACAAATTCTTTGTCAGGTAGCACATAAAATGGTCAAAAATGTAGTCACATCTGCATGGAGAAGTTTGTAAGGTTTTAAACAACTTGAGGCTGAAAGAAACACGTATTATCAACTGGCAAGACGAAATGAATTTCACGCCTCACCGTGATTTCTAACGCCCGCGATCCCTGTTTACAGCAGACCCAAACAAACGGTGTGTAGTAGTTCCATGGCACCAGAACCTCTGTGTAGCTACTGTGGGTTGGGTTTGGGTTGGGTTTTTAAGGAAACTGTATTTTCTTCAAATTTATGTGACTAAAGTGCTGCTGCATGCTTCACACGGAATATATAAACATAAAAATTCAAATAGTGCACAACTTTTTTTTTTGCAAGTAATTAGTTTTTATTGGGAAGGAAGGCAATGCAGCAGTACAGAGCTGAAATCTTCACCAGGTTCCTGCATCATACTGAGACCAACTGGAGCAGGATCCCAGACACAGCCGAAAGGGGAAGATAATTCCCTCAGCCTAGTGTTGTGAAATTCAGTAAACAAAACTTCCCCCCACACACACTAAATGAGACAAAAGATTCAATTTGTCAAGATGGATAGTTTCACTTGTAAACCTTTAATAACACCGCCTCGTTCTGGAGATCCCAGAACATTTCTGAAGCGCTTTTAAAATATGAGGAAAGTGAGATGAGAAAGGACTTGCCTTTCACACAGCCCCTTAGCAGGACCAGCCCCCTGAGCCCCAGACAAGCGCTCCGTTCGCGAGACAAGAGTCACTCCTGTTCGGTAACGGCGTCGGGGCCCGGAGCGCATCCCCCGCTGCCTGCCTGGAGACCAACCTGGGGCCACCCTGATCTGCAGGGCTGGACCTCCCTCTGCTGCAGCCCCGCAGCCATTCCCACCTAACCCAAGAGAAAACCCACAAACCCAATCTAGATAAAAGATGATTTTGCAGAAATACAGCCTACTGGTTACAGGTCTTTTTAGGCCTTTTGATAGACACGTAAAGTGATCAGGACTCTAACAAGGATCACAGCTGAGCAGCAGAGCTGCTGGATGCAGGTTGCACCTGAATAGATTAGTGGACTACTCAGCCTCCCCAGGGACAACTTCATCTTTGCTTCAGCTAAAATGTACCTATGAGGTTAGCAAATTGGAGGCAATTCCCTTTCATGCATGCACAATAAGAATTAGAATATTAGAAATGTTCTAGTTTTCTACAGGTACCTTCTGATTAAATACACAGTTTAAATACCAGGATGGAGAAGATTCACAGTTCTTGCAAGGATGCCCATTTGCTGTTGATAACTCCTGATATAAAATGGACTGGGACATCATCATCTTTACATTTAGCAGAGGACAATTATATTCTTTCCACGGAGAAGAAAGCGAGGACGGCAACACGGGCCTCCTCTACAATAATTTCATCTGACATCACCTTAGTCCTCTTCCCTCAGGCAGCCTGTGCCCATTTTAAATGTTTCTCCAACACAAACACTGATTTAAAGCCAAAATCTGGCCTGCTTTGCACGAGGTGCTGATTTCAGATCAAGTGACTTTACTCAGGACTACTCTTCCAAGTGTGAAGCGAAGCACGGCTTGATCCATCAATAACAGCACTACGTCTAGAAGTCTAAAGTGAGGCATTGTCATTTGCAAAGGAAATCCAGTTATACAAAGTTTTTTGATCGTTCATTATTCAGCACAACATATTAATCAATGTAAATATGATCAGTGCAGTCTGGGAGCGTGTTGTCAGGCAGTTAAAGGTGACATTGAAGCAATGTACTTCCTGGCTGAAGATATACAAAACCAACCACTAAGAGGTGGCAATGAAAGTAGCAAGGAAAGTCGTCAGCAGCTAAAAATGTTGCAGATTTTAAAGACGTTTCCAAGGGTCAGGACAAAGACTCTGACATTGAAGCATGTGGCTGCTATTACTGGCTTCATCATCACTAAGAATTCCAAGTAAGATATCCTCCTGTCACCAATAACACGATCCTATTCTTGAAAATTATTCAGATAACCGACTGGATATTTCTAGCTCCTCCTGAGATGGAAAAATGCCACTAAGAATGTGCCAATAATAAAAAAAAACCCATAAAAGAAATAAAATGATACATTTGTGGGGATTTATCAGGAAACCAAATTCTGACATGTCTATTACTTAATAACACCTGCCCACATGTAAGTGTAAAAAATTCCATACTTAGTGGCTACATCAGCACTAGATTTTACAAAAAGAGCAGATGCAATGTCCTTAGATTCTCCCAGATTTCCTATGACTTCATTTAAAGAAGAGCTGCAAGAATATATTATTTACAGGTTTATTATTCAATTTTGTTACTGGGAAACCTATTATTACAGGGGAAATATCGTGCCTAGAAAAAACATAATGCTATAGCACAACTCAACTGCATCGTCATTGTCATGCTGTTGTTGAATCAAACCACGCTCAGTTACAGGAGAACTCAATCACCTGCACGCAAAGATGAGGACTGTGAAGAAAAAAGATGAAAAAAGTACTTGTCTTTGATGGACAGAGACTCTAGTTACAGAGACTGACTTCTGGGTCCTCAGGAGAAACTGACTGAAGGTATTGTTAGAGAATATTTAGGTCAGAGTGAAAGAACTGTTTCTCATATAGCAGGCACTGCAGATGGTGGAAGAAAGCTGCAATATGTCAGACTTCACAAACTGCTCAGACTCTGGTGATGAAAATTATGGCAGAGGACATGACTGAATAGATGTTCACAGCTCTGTACTCAGCCCAGTTGTCTTAGACGTGCCACCAGACGCTCATGGCTAGCATCACTCTCAAGTCAAGGTCATTTAGCACTGGCCTTATTAATCTCTAGGATATGAAAAAGAAAATGGGCTCAGCAACCATTGCAGCAGTGGCCAGCTACATTGTGTAGACCACATGTCTCAACAAAAGATAACACGTTTGGTCAGGAACAAGTGAGTTTGGACAAGAACTCTGCACTTCTCATATTCTTACTTACACGAGGATGAAATCCATTCCACATACACGTGGGTGGTTATGATTTTAAAGAATTATTAGCTATGTTTTCACAAATTCTCTGTTGGACAACTCCACTGACCACACGCATAGCTGCCAGTCCTCTGTTTCGGTACCCTGTCTTCATGCACCTGAGACGTACCACGCATTTTTGCTGCCCAGACTAGTTATCTGGCTCTTGCATTGTCGCTCATCCTCCCCTCAACAGATGATTATCCCAAACCCCTCTGTTTCTTCTTAACAGATGCTTTGTATTCAAGCATTATGTGAGGCTTTGTGTTAAGGATATACAGAAACAAAATCTAAATGCAGGTTATGATCTTATAATTAAAGAACATGTTGTTTCAGACATCCACACTGATGCAGTTGAAAATGCAGTCTATATTTTCAACCAGAACATGACTGTAAATTCAAGTGAAACCATTTCTGTGCTTAGAACCTTCATTCCTTCAAACGTATAAAATAAGGAAATACTAAATACGATAACTCTTCTATTGTGTACTCACTCCAGCAACCTGAAGATTGATTTGTCTCAGGGTACCAGATAAAGAACAAATTTCATAAAAGGTTGGTGATATAATATATAAAAAATATGATGAAGGAGGTGTTCACATAGACTTAACAGAGTCGGGAGAAAGCTTTGCGTAGAGAGAAAGAAAGGACTTTTCATACACTTATAAAAAATGTTATACATGGACACAAACTTGTTGAAAGACTATGGAGATCAGTTTAATGTAATGCAATTACTTTTCACCCTGTGTGATTTTGTGAGTACTTTAAATGGCCAGGTGTGAATGCAGCAGAAGGTTTGATGGTTTATCTTTGCGTATTTATTTTACTGCAGGAGGAGGAATTACTATTGGTCTAATTAATGGAACTGAAATAGCTACATCACAAAGAAGATGAGAGTTAAAGATCAAAGTGTGACTGAACCTCAAAAAGTCACTTGGGAGCAGATTTACGTGCAAGATCTGAATCAGCCAGATTCCGATAGCCTAAGCTCGCTCCCAGTCCTTATGCTATTTTTCCCTTCTGATTGGCTTTATGTCTTGAGAGATACCTAAACAATAGGAAATGCTATGCAATGGGACTCAGGAGGAAGGTAGCCTCATGGGGCCTATTGTGATTTTCAAAAATACCTAACTTACTCTGAAATCAACAGTAATTAGGTGCTTGTTCATTTCTGAATGCCTAACATGCAACTGTCTGCATCTGCAGACACCAAAATACCTTTAAAACTAAATCCTTAATCTTGCTCTGAATTTAACCACTTACATGACACAAAAGCACTTTTGGGGGAAGGAAGCAATAGGAAAACTGTGGACAAGGAAAGCTGGGAGTGTGATGGAGACACAGATGGCGTTTGTTGCCTAGACTTGGACTAGGTTGTGAGAAATCTGCATGGAAAAATTGTCATCTTTGCCCACATCCTTTGTTTCTTGTAAGTCATCATCTCCAATGAAAATCCTTGCAACTTTTTTCAAACTACTGGAAAAGAGGAAAAGGAAAATCCAGGCAAAGCCTCATCCTCCCCATGGAGTGTTGCTTGGTCAGAGCATTCTGATGGTGACTACGCAGGAGAGTGAAGTGTGAGACAAACAAATGTAAATCCTGTGAGACAGGAAGACAGGTTGCTGTTTTAGAAAGGCTGCTTGCTCTCTGTTACTTCTTGATTCTCTGGGACCAAGTACACAGAGAAGTGACAGTATGTCCTCCCTGTTCCAATCCTGATACCATCAATGGACTTTCTGTTCTTTTCATTCCATCACCTTTCTTTCTATACCTATTTCATGATTTCCACCAGCCCAAACCGACAAATATTAAAAAAATCCCAAACAATCCTTGTGGGCATGACATCAACATGCCCAAGAGAAAATATTTGCAAAAGCGGGCATGAGGTTTGCAAGCGCACAGAACAACGCACTCCACGTTAATGCAGAAACGCTTGCGGAAAAACTGTTTATCCTTTACACGCTCCATTCAGTCAACACAGTGACTGTGTACCAGCTGTGGAAGGGCAACTCATCCTCACTGTTCAGGCTCAGGTTGCCTTCCAAAGACAGAAGACACTCTTACGGCTTTGAGAGGGACTGAAGAACGTCACCATGGGACATGAGCTGATTCAGCTCCTGCGGAGTTCTTCCACCCAAAGCCCTGTAGTAACCAGAGCCCAGAGGTGTGCAAAGCCGGTGCTTGGAAGAGCTTCTTCCAGGCTCTGTCTCCAAACCCCCTGCGGTTCTCTGCCAAGCTGTTAACACTGGCTCAGAATGACTTGCCATAACAGTACCCCAGATTCATGACTCCTGGTCCCTACATACATATAGGAGCAGAATAAGACCTACGTGCTGCTTTCCATTACATCCACTCCAATACCAATAGGTATTGGTCACCGTTTATTTCACCACTTGATCTGGTACTCCGTGTGTTATTCTCCTACCTACCTTGCATGTTGTGAGACCCCTTAATATCATACTTCGAAATTTGCTGATGTGAAATACTATGTAAATGCAAATTATTACACTAATACTAGGTTTCAAAAGAGTTGTACTCTAAGAGCTCTAGTCTTACTGAATCCCAACATTCATTAAAAGCACTTTTACAGAAAATAGATGAAATTGTTCAGGAAGTATTATTGTGTTAAAGTTCACAGGCTCAAAATCTAAGCAACTGGGATGATAATATATCCTCTTAATCTAACACGTATTTACAAAATCTATGCAAATCTCTACAAAGTCTGGGTTGTTTTCCCAAAGAAAAAAAGACTTAGCTCCTTTTTGTCTGTACTAAATATTCAATGCCAATAGGCCAGCATGCATGAGTAACCCTGTAATAATAAACCAGTATGCTCACATGAGAGGGGGTGGAAAGGAAAGAAAACAGATTTTAGGTTTATGCTTCTAAGAATTTTTTGTAAGGAAAACTATGAAAACCACTCCATTTCCCCATACAGAGATATACAAAGTTTCTCTAAAGGTTCACAGCCAAGCAGCTACCCTACGACATTTTCCATTGTCCACTTGTATTGTTTCCCATTGAAAAAACTACCCTGTTAAAACCCCTCAGTTCCCCTCCAAACGTCAAGCAGAGGGGAAACTCCCACCTTGCAAGAACTCCTCTCTCTGCAGATACTCAGCCCCAGCTCACGCAGGGCTGCAAGTCTGAATCAGAAGTAAATCTTAGAGTGCCAGAATGAAAGGCCAAGGAATGTTATCTGTGATTACAAAGGCTTTGCAGCAGCTCCTTCTGAGCATTCTGCAAAATCCGTATGAATCACAAATGCCGAGTTTCATCCATTCGTTCTCTGCTAGAAACTACCTAGTTTCATGGCAAAACATAGCACAAACAGAGCTTCAGCTCCAGGTTTCCTGAAATGGGCTCCCTACTTGCTCGGAGAGTTCATGAACTTCTCCCAGCATTCTGGTTTGAGTCTCCAATGAAAGCAGTCAAGCTTGGCTTGGATTCGTTAATGAATGTGTACAGCATTGTACTTAATAACAAAAATCAGCAGTGATCAATGAAGTGTAAAAGGAAAAAAGAGAAGGAAAACTGAAAGAGAAAATGTTTGTGTTTCCTACCCATGGCATTTTTAAACTCCGTGATAAGGAATTCGGTTCATTTTCTCAGTCCCCAGTACGGTAAACATCCTTCCTTTTCTGAGTAAGTGCAGGGCCTAAGCTTTCTACCAACATTTTCTGCTCACTTTAAAACTGAACTTCAACAATATAAACATTGGTGCCTATGTGCAAGGTTGAAATGAATAACATCGCTATTTTGTTTAAACAGACCATGCTGAATCTTTAAACCTTTTTAGGTGGCATGACCAGTGGGTTCAGGAATGCAGTCTGTTTGGACAGTGTAAGACCTTTGTTGTTGTTGGGGAAACTCTGGCTTGATGCCTCTATCCATCTAAATAACTGAAATAAAAGTGCATTGAAATTAGAAACACATGCGGTCTCCAGACTTGTATTTTCAGTGTGCAGGATAAATAGGAATTTTTCATCTCTCTGAACTACTCAGGCATACAGCGCCATGTGTCTCATTAGCCAAATGATAGGTTCCCCTGAACCTTCCAAGGGAAGGGAAATAGGGTTCCTGCCTCCAATAAAAACATCGTACTTTCAAATATTAGCCAAGAACATTCATTCTTTACGTACCTCTCCTTCCCCAGGTACCACCAGTCCAGAAGGCCACCGAAACGTGTCAGTTTTACGCGTGTTCCCTGAAAAGGAAGGGCCTATTGATGCATTTTAGCACATAGTTGTTGCACAGCCAGGCACAGACTTCTTGCAAATTGTATTTTATACTTCTTGTTTTATCAAATGAAAATGAAATTGAGAAGGGATATAATCCTGTATGTGAAATAAATTACTGGGATAAAAAAAAGGAGCCTGATTCACTTTATAAGCTATTAATAACTGGCTTTTGCAAATATCATTAGTAGGTAAACTCCTATTATAATGCTTTTTGCAGTCTTATAAATCGCAATGTAAATGTATTAAGATGAACCTTGAATTCCAAGTCTTTCACGTACCCATTTAAAAGCATAAATATGGGCTGCCCCAAGAGGATGAAGAGCTCAGTATCTCTGTTGCTCTCGAATGCCTTATCAACATGCTCTTTGCATCGTTTATGGAACCGCAAGGAGCACGGTGTTTGGAGCGCAGGCCCACGATGCAAGTCTTTTCACTCTGGGTACATCTCTGAACTGAACAACGATCTCGCATCGCACAGTGGCAACGCCTTCTTCATGGGACAGGGTATATAATCAATCCTTCAGCTACGTTGAAGGGGACAAAAGAGCATGTTGGAAGGAAAAGGTTTCCCTTACCGTCTCTGCTTAGCCTTTTGTACCTTTACAGAAGTCTTGGCATTACACGTGTCTTTAGCAAGGCTACAAACTATCCTTTGCTTCGCCTTCTGGTGTCAGAATGATGCTTCTTCCCGTATCAGCCGCAGAAGCGATGCTGTAACGCTACCCTTGGATTCAGAATTTTGTACAGAAAATGAGCAGAGAAAGCATAGAGTTATCGTAGTGGTCCAATATTACTCTGTGAATGGTTATGAACATCTGCCGTTACACTTAAACGCATTTATTTTCTGGCCATAAGTGTGCACAGAAATATTTAAACTATATGACTTTTAATGATACTTCAAGAAACAGCTAGCCTGTTTTGATAACAAACCTATAAATGCTTGGAGGTGGGTGACAAGATATTCTGAATGTCATATACACTGAAAAGTTAAACTTTTCTTTAAAATCTGTGGAAAAGTCAGTGATTTCACATGGAGATGCAGTACAATGAAAGAAAATCAATGCTAATTTATTCTGCTTTTCTTGGTTTTCATTAGGTATCTATTTTTCAGGACTATGTCCCTACACGTTTTTAAAATCTCATGTCCACTACAAAATCCTTGGGAAAATGAGCACAACTATAATATCACCATGAGAATGACTATTTTGAGAGAATGTTTCTCAATTCCTATGTTCATGAAAATATTTACAAATTTTGGAATGTCCGAGGGTTTTTATAATCCTACAGCTATTTGGTATTTTTCCCATATTAAGATTCTCAAAAACGTTTTCAAAATCACAAGTATTTTATTTCATGTCAGAAGTGACTAATCTAGTTTCTCAGTTGAAGCTGATCTTTATGCCAGATTCTGATTCCTCTTAAAATATTCCAGATTCAGGAACACATGCACCAATGACAACTGAAATATATGACATTTTTCAAAACACACAGAGAGGAGAATCAGGTCAACTTTGCTTCTGGCAACAATCTGGAAATTCTGTAAGAACCAGAGCCCTCCTGAGACCTCACGACATAAGTTATACAAGAACAGCCTTTCCTGAAGTTTTTCAACAAGTCTACCTACAAACCATCACTTGTCTCTGAGCACAAAATGCAGATACCAAGGAAAAGTAAAGTAACAGAGAAAATGTCTGAAGCTCAAAAAAGTTTTAAAGATTCATGTTTTGAAGATCCCAGTCTGTCTTACAAATGCCAGTTAATTCTGCTGGTCTAGTAACCAGCTCAGAACCAAAGTCTTCCGATATCCAAATTCAGCTCTGAAGTTCTCTCTCTACGGACTCGGACATGACAAGCGAGGCTAAATTCAGTCATGACATAACCCGTATAGCTGTATGGCTCCCCCACCACGTTAACCAAGTACCAGCCTTGCTTATGTGTTACGTTACATTATACTATATCGTATTAGATGCACAGTCGTACACTTCACTCCCTAAAACGAAAGGGAGCAAAATTATCCCAATATTAAAACCAGGCAACTGAGGCTACTGAGCTGACTAGCACCACTCTGACAGTTGTCTTAAGAAGAATTAGTTAATTAAGAATTAAACAGGTAAACCTACGTTTCCTGCGTGCAGGTCCTGCTTTCAGTAGAGCATCCTTCCTCCCTCCTTGACTTCACAAGAGGCCCTGTCTTCCTCCAAAATTCAGGCTCCAATTCTTAATTCTTAATATTCTTAAATGTAAATTGGAAGTATAAATATTATGTTCAAAAGCACCAAAACAAAGAGACATGCTCACTCTTTCCCTCAAAAGCTCTGAGAATAACGCTGAATGTGATTTGTACGGGAAAAATGGCACCTAACATCAGAAGTTATTTGGAACAAAACGACCGATTCATTCCCAGGGAGAGGCAACGATCTTGTATATTCAAGCACATCAGGCAAACGGAGTGAATTATAATACATAAATGCTATTGTATTTTAAGATAAAAGCATGGAGTCCCCAAAACATACTAGAAAATTAGCATTTGAGTTCTAAAGACCGGAGGAAGCTGAACACGTTTCTGGGGAAAAAACCACCTGGCTTCACCAAATTATAAATAGCCTCCTCTCATTTAGCTACACGGAAATGACAGCTAGCTTTTTTAACACAATGCAACTGTCCTCCCTGCGCCTCTGGCTGCTCTTTTTAGGTATTGCTGTTTGTTCTAAAGCACACAGGACAAGAAGGAGCTGAAGGAATTCTGTGTATTTATTACTGGTGCAGATAAGATTTACATCTGACATCCCAGAATAATGACATCTACGCTAGCAAGTAAGATATTCTTGTTTCAGAACTGAGCAACTTTTAAAATCCCCTTTTAAGCTTTGCAGCCACAGAAGACTCTTAATAATTGATTATAATTGATTTTAACCTTGTCCTAACCTGGGCAAAATGGCAAAGCCAATCATCTTTGTCCAGATGGGATATGAGAAAAGAGCCCCCAATACACATCTTTAAAAGCTCCAGACATGAGCAGAAGATAAAATATTTAGTCTGCAGAAGCCTTGACCTCCCAATTCTAGCCAGTTTTGAACTTGAATTGATTTCCGACAAGGCATCTGGGAGATGATTACAACAAAATGCACTAAAGCTGGGCAGCCTTTATTTTAACATCCCAGCAGCTTAACCTGTTAATAACAGCAATTGTTTTAGATACAATACCAATTTCTGTAACAGACACTAGAAACGGCTAACAGCGAGGCAGTGACGGTGGCAATGCACGGTATTAGAGCACAGCCGTTCACAATCCTCTCGTTAAGGTTGTGTCAGCACTTCCATTACAAACCCCTGGTTTTCAGGGGTTGAAAACTCAGCTGCGAAACTATCGTCCAGGGCTGAGATGCTGCAGATGAGCGGTCTCGTCTTGGGCAAAATGCCGAGTGAAGCCAAAGGGAGTTTTCCCTGAGTAAGGGTTAGCACCATCGGAACTTGGTCATCGGTCGAAGAATTTGTTATGAAATAAGGGATGAAAATACTACAGAGCTACATATTTCTTAAAGGCCGGCTATGACTTTACTCAAAGGATGAAAAAGGCTTTGCAAATAACGATGTTCCAAACAAGGACATCCCAGAGATACTTCCACTTCTGCATAACCCTGAAGGTATTCTAATACTCTGCAAGAAAAAGCCAGATTTGTGGATCACTTACGGATGCAGACTTGCTGACCTTATTTATACACGCAAGTCAATGGAATTCATTTCATGAATGAATGAGATAGGATACGGCCTTATGTTGCCATAATGTTCGAACCAGACATCACCAACACAAAAATCACACTTGTGATAAAAGACCTAACATTACCTAATTTCTCTCCTGTTTTCACTTATTTCCATTGCATAGTCAGTATCTCCTGTTGTAAATATTTTATGCGCTAATAATATTCCTGTTTATCCTACACTCGTGGCAAACTCTGAAGCAAAGAATATAATTTACAGACTGTATTTTCACACACCATAAAGGAAGGTATCGCGGTCTGGCCACGCAAAACAAAACAGAAATATTTATAAACTTATGAACATGAAATTATGAGATGGCAAATTAAATTGGCAGAAATACCAGGCAGATCGAATGGCTTATCCCAACTCTGGTTTCTTCCCATACCATTTGCCTGCTATCAGGTAGTCAGCACCCCTTTAACTCACGTAGTTTTCTTTAGTATTTTACTATTTAGGTTTTATATTAAAAGAATATTAAGGAAAAAAAGTAACTTTTACAAAGGTGCTGTTGTTTGAAGAATTTGCAAGGCAAGCGCCAGCGATGTCAGCATTGCGGATATCCAGTGAGAGTCTAGAAGCAAACCCAAAATGCACAATATCATAAACGCTGTCTACTCCAATCAAAATTCATAAATCAGTGGCATAAACTGTTGTGGTGTTGGGTTGTTTTGGTTGTTTTGGGGTTTTTTTTGCAACAGTAATCACTATTGAAATATTCCTTGTTTTAATATGCAGATATTTCTTTATGCACAGACATTTTAAGCTCAGCTATTCTATTCCATGCAGTGCGGGAATTCCTGAGCATGTTTTTTGACTTCACCCCTTTTCCATTAGGGTTTGAGGATAAACAAGTGTGTAAATAAAAAACATTTCTGCATTTATTACTAAAACAATATTGAGATTTTCACAAGTAACCCTGAGACAATTACAGCTGTTGGTACCATATTTTCACCATGGAAACTTTTGTTTTACTTAACAATTGAAATTACAATCAGATGTGCTCATCCCTTGTTGAAGTAATGAACAATGGTACATCTGAGAGAGAAATTCAAAGTGCATCATTTATCTTATCCTATTTTCAATTAGGCCGAATAAAGTGTAAGATGGTTCCAAACTACACCACAGTAACAGGGTAAGTAAATTTATTACCACTAGAGTGCTAATCTTAGCAGATGGTAAAAAAATATTTTTAGCATGAAATATGCTAAAGCAATAAATCTGAACAAGGTAGATGTTATCAACTAATATCTCCCCAGTGTGTGGTAAAACTCCTGCATGACAACTCAGCATTCTTATAAACTCTGGGTGAATGCTGTAAGATATAAGTCTCTCTATAGGATGAAAAATAACAGAAATTAGTAGAAAAAGCATTCAATGTGCAGCTTAATATAGCATACCTAGTAGAGGAGAGAGAGGTGCAGAATTTTGCTTAGCAAGATTTTTTTTCCTCTAGACAACTCATTTTTTTCTTACAGGAAATTTTTCATTGACTCTGGGGAAAATATAAATCCAGTAATTCTCTCCTGCTTTGAAAAAAACCACTACCTAGGTTTTTTAAAATAGAAAATAAAAAGACAAACATTAAAATCATCTTAAGAAGAAAACAGGGGAAACTTGGGAAAAAAGGAAGCCCTTCACTTGCCAATCTATAAGCACAAGAAAAAAATACAATAACAGTAGAATGAAAAATGGTTTCCATTGTTATCAACAGCACATTACAAAACACTTGAAATTCAGAACTTAAGAGTCCGGTACCTTTGCAGCAATGAAGACACTAAAAATACATGGAGTAAACATGCTTGGCAAACTTTGGAGACTTTTTTTTTTTTAAGATGGCCAAGCTGTTAGGCAACATTATAATCAAACCAATTCATTAAATGACAACATAATTAAAGTTAGTAAGCATTTGCCTCAGGTAACAATGCCTTTACTTTTTTAAAACTCATACTGCTGCTCACCTTTGTGATGGATTATGAAAATAAATGGCAGGTTCCAGGACAAGAAATCAGCCTTTGCCTGAAACCATGAATAACAGCATCACCTCCTCTTTCAAAAGGGGAACACAAAACTAAAGAAAACTTAAGACTGATTTTAAAATGTATTTAATATACTTGAACGTACATTTCAATTTTCTTAAAAGTATAACTTCCTGAGCACTGAAATAAGGAGTTCATGTCAGGAGATCTGAGATGGACTCGTCAGTCTCCGGGTAGTGAACGGGCACCGTTAAAGAAACAAAGAGAGCGCAAAAATGATCTCTAAAGATCCTATAATCCCGTGATTCACTGGTGGTGGTGACTTGTGCCAGCAGACAGAACATGACGAAAAATGGTGGGAAGGACTTTGGATGATAACAGATACTAAAAATATCTAAATACAATAGCAAAGTTGAACGCCCCTCGTGTCAACTTTCCATTTGATCTCACAGTACCAAGTGACACGGCAGCCAGATAGCAAATGATAACGCTGCTAGCTACAAATCAGTATCTATAGGGGAAAAACGATGGTGTCGAACCCACTGCAGAGTCTGGGGAAAACACCATCTCAATGCTCAATGTCCATCATAGAACAAAACTGAAAACATCATCATGACGCTATATAAACCCAACACGCACCCACATTTTGAACATCACCTGCAGGCAACAGAAAAGATAAAAGGAGGATGATGAGATTAATCAAGGAATGATGGCTCACTCTCTCTCCTCATAGAAGAACAGAGGAGCACGTAGAAATAACCAGGCAGGAGAGAAAAACAAGCGTAGGTGTGCACTGTCCCCTGTGTGTGTGACCAGCCTGTGGAAATCCTTCCCGCGGGATGCAGATGAGGCCAGAAGTTTAAATGGGCTCAGAGAGGGATTAGACAAATCCACAAACTTCAAGGCAGGTAACCTTTAACATTGACCACCAGAAATTGGAGGAAATACCTTGGCCAAGTTACACTGCACATGTTCTACTCTTTTCTTTACATGCACATGTTCTACTCTTTTCTTTACTTAACTAAGCATCTGTGTTAGCCAGAGGCAGACTGCCAGTGGAACCAACCTCGGGCTAAGCCAGTACAGCCGTCCGGACGTTCCTTCCCTTCACAGGTAGCTAATAAAGCAGACTAAAGAGTTACTACAGCCACTTCCAGGACAGCAGAAAATAAAAACAAACAAACAAACCAGTGTGGAAAGATGTTTAATAGAGTGAAGTTTCCAGAATAATGGTTGCAGTCTGGGGCAAAAAGGGCCACACGTTTGCTCAAAGCTATATTCATACCTAATAACGCTAAGTGTTAAAGAACATGTGAAATATACTGCGTACATTAACAAAAGCACTTCAGCAATTAACTGCTCACCTCTTAAAGCAGAATTTGTCTCCTCCATATCCTTTTTATTTGTCGTCTTCTCACACTAGAAATATCTTTAAAATGCATTACCAGTTTTTATTCATTTACATAGCTTTAAAAAAAAAAAAGAAATTTGTTCCCCTTATGAACCACGCAATTTTTTTTTTTTTTGCTTTATTCCACCTTTTCCAAGCATCAGGTAAAAAGTATTTAAAAAATAAAATAACCGATCATAAGCTACCAAGCAGGACATGTGTGGCTCCCAAGTATCTCATCAGATTCAGCTAGCTAGGTAATGAAGTGGAACTGATGACCAGCTTATTGGCCACAATTAGACCAAAGAACAACAGGAATGAAAGAACCTCATACATTGAAAACAGGACAAAATTTATATATTGCAGGCTAGAGAATTAGCCAGAACTATTCCACTCCCAAATCTTCCCAAGGGAAGACGGTCCAAATTGAAATTAGTATAATATATTACCCCAAACATTGTTGTAATCTTCATTTTCAAATCACTTGGCTGCTTGGCTCAACTTTTTCTTTTAAAATACATCAGACCAGAAGTAAAAATAAGGAATGTATATTTATCTCAACAAAAGCTGAAAAGCTGAGACTCAACAGCAGAGATTGTCAAAAGGAGACCTACCTGAATGAAGGCTACAAGATGAGGCCCTCAGAATTTAAATAGCTTCCTTATCTAATAAAATATAAAAACTTATAATAAAATTGTGGCTATAAAAATCATAGAATTAATCTATATTGTGTCTTTACAGTTTTGCTTCAATAATAGAAGTAAAATAGATTAAGGTTTTAAAAGCAGTAATTTTGTTGCTCTAAGATTTGGGTCTCGCATTTTTATGCCTCGATTAAGAATTTCCTTAATTCCCTCAGTTCAGATATGCCCTAGTCTCATAGGCTGACCACACAAAGACGGAATTAATTCAGAGGGGTTTTTTAATAAACCGCAGCAACTTTTTACAAACTTTACAGATTAAACATGAGTCCACAAAGTTTAGGATCAGGATTCAAACTCTGCCAGCAAGCGAGGCTGAGCTGGCATATGGTAGAGAGGGCTCCCTGTCTACCACGCAGGCACAGGAGAACATTTCTTCAAACCGAGAGATGCTCACATCAAGAGTCTCGGTTGTGCCAACATCAAGTCCAGCAGTTTGACTTGTGCAGAATCAAGATTTTAGATGCAGTATGCCCAGGAGAAACCTCCTAGGAGGCTTCAAGTGGGGGGGGGGGAAAGAAGGAAAAGATTATGCACAATAAGGGGGCAGAAGAAAATCACCGACCTAATTTAAGCTGGGGTTACCTTTGCATCAGAAACCATGGAGAAGGTGTACTGGGACCTGAGTGATGGATGACACGTGAAGAGGAAATACAGATGCAGCAGCCCGGGAGCTGGAGCGAACAGCGCAGAGATGTGAGAAAAGCGATCCGCCAACGTTCCTCCCCGGCCGGGAGATACTCAGTGTTGACAGCAGGGCCTCTGTGGCAGCAAGGACGAGCAGAAACGTCGCTGTTTGTGCCCCAAACAAAAACGTTCGAAGACTGGACCCTTCTCTCGAAGTGCGACAGCCTACCTACAGACTGTAAAGTTATCGCTAGACAGGTGTCCCGCAAAGCTCCCCGTGTCAGTTCAAACCTTCATAGCACCCACACCTGATGTGGCTAAACAGAAACCACGCCTGCGAGTAGTGCGGCAGCATTCTGGACACATAAAATAGTAAGTAAAGTAACAGCAAAACCAAACAGCTTAAAAAAGCAAAGCAAGGCGCCTCTATATAATTCCTGAAAAGGATTTATAACCTATATAAACATGGATCATAAACCCATTGGCAAATAGATACAAGCCATTTCAGAAAGCTGCTTAGTTTGTATGTCAGAACGTGGAATTCTGAACGAACGCGGTGTGGCAAAGAGATCGACTCCCGCTACTCAGGACACATAATACTGTGGCTTGTGAATGTACTAGCTTTTCTTAGCAGAGACTTGATTTTTGATCCTTTTCAATGCTTGGATTCATGTTCAAGGACAGGGCACTCAAGTAATCTTATGAATGCACTTTGTGCTAAATGTCCGGATGAAAGATTTTCATAAAAAAAAGAAGCTTACAGCATCTGGCCACTCTGCCTCCATTCAGCACAGTACTGAAGGACTTAAATGGAGATATATACTGAGGGGTCATCACCCAAAGTGTAATATGCATGGCAGGGAAGCTTTCAATCACCTGTCATATGGAGTCAAGTTGCTATAAATCTTAGGAACAAGATGGTTTTTTCTTCACTATGTTTTTATGAGAAACAGGTTACTGATAATAACTGGTTTGACACTTCGACCTACTTCCTAGTGAATTTTGCATTAGTATTTTACTATACATACACTGTGGGGATAAAATTTTACTCTCAGAACTGCGTGATGGATCTGAGCTTCAGTATGCTTTTCTGCTTAGATGCAGAGATCTTACGCCGCTGTCAACGTGAGCTCAATAGCTGTGCGTTAGTACAGTACCGGCAATGAGACCCGCCTACAGAACTAGGGCTGTGATTCTACATTGTCCACAACGTACTCAACTTCTGGCAAGTCCACGCGGCTCTAGGTTTTACTTCCAGTTATCTCTTGTATTTTTTTTTTCTACTGCAGAAGCCCTTATAACACAAGCCCGCTAAGGCAGAACGCGGTCGAGACAGAACATGACGACTATCACAGATTTCTACAGTCCCTAGAAAGACAGCGTGCAGATGATAACAAAAACCCCAATCCTATCATTTTACAGGTGGTCAGTTGGTAGGGTCAGTTTTCTCTGTTTCAGAGAAAGCAGTTAGCTGCACTTTTCAGCTCTAAATCCAGATGTTAGGAGATGCTCAGGAGTTTGGAAACATGCCTTTTTGCTGGGGTGCATCCCTGTTGCCCAGAGGTGCAATTCCCGTCCAAGGAGATCAATAGATACACCGTACGTGAAATAAGTACGTAAACGGACATGGTACTAGAGATTCACCTTGCTAGAAAGGGGTCCTCAGTCCAAATCAGTGGGAAGTTGTATGCAGGAAGAACGTCTGTGTTGTGTGGTTCTTTAAGTTTTGGGTGTCTAAAGCGTTGACTGTGGAGAAACAGCAAATCACACGAAAACACAAACACGGTTGTTCTAATATAATTTTGGAAAATGTTTCATCTCTTTCAGAGTAGTAAATGGTGAGGGAAGCCATGTCATCACTATTACTTGTGTTATTTAACCAATCTTTTCTTTCTAATAAAGAACCAGGAGAAATAAAAAACCATTGATCTTTATTTATTGACTTCTTAGTGAGTATAGTTAAAGTTGACACAAATCAATCACAATAAAGTTAAACGGATAATATAGCATAATATGACCCAAGATGGTACTGGAAGTTTAATTTCTGCAACTCAAAGTTTTAGCATACGTAGGGCAGTGAAGAGAAACGCCCAGTTCGTAGTATTCGGATGCACTCTCTAAGAACACAAGAGATTCAGAAAGGGCTGCAACGGCATGTTTCTAGAGAGGTTCCTACGCTGAAGAGAGGTCTGCCATGGAGGATTTTATGTAGGACTTTCAGTCATCGCACTAATATTCAAATATTTGATCGGTTTGGGATTTTATTTTTTTTTAACATCTGAGTATTTGGCATTAGAGCACTATGTGGTGCAGCAGGCATTCAATCAAACGTCTTTAGCAACAAAGAAAAAATGGACAGAATCATTACATCATACGGCTTAAAAAAGAACCCCTCCAGTACATTAAAACATCACGGTCAGAACACCCTTTTCTCCCTCAAACAAGATGACACATTTGCACACCGTGGGCACTCGGCTGGACGCGTATCTCAAAAAGAACAGTTCTCCTAACTGTGAGCAGCGTAGGATTTATCCTTTCATTGTGTCACTGCACTTTGTAATTTCAAAAAATATACACTCAGTCTTCTGCTTTTCTGTTGTACAAGGTGATTTACATAGAACAAAGGATTTCTTTTAAAAGGTCATCTCCACCCCTTTGCCCTATCCACTGTTTATACACTTCTAGTGATCTAAGAGTAGAAAGACAGGGAAATTCTTGATGCTTACAAACATTTTTAACTGTTTTCTCAGTCAAAGCAGACAGAAAATATAGAAAGGTGAGTGGAAATAGGACTCTTTCTAAGGGAATAAATGGCTCTGATTTCCTTTTCTCTTGCACTTCTGCCATTAATTTAAAACTTTCCAGGCATTCTGCAGGCAGTAAAATGGGCCAAAATATTCTTTGCTGTCAAAAGTAAATCTGTTTATAGTTTTGCTTATGAGGCACACTTTCAAAGTCGGTTGGCAAATGCCAAATATACATGCCAATAAAGATCACTTTTGCTGTATGCTGTTTAAACATGGAAAATAAGAGAACAAGAAGTCTTTTGAGACAAGGGAAAGCAATATTAAAATCACAATTACCAAGACAAATCTAGTTTTCCTCAGCATCCTTCTGTTATGTGTAATCTAGTGCCACTACCTTATTATTGTTAACTTCTTTACAGTATGTGTCCTCTCAGTGAAGAAAATAAGACCTGTTGCAGAAAAGCATACTGTGGGCTTAAGACTGGAGGAAATGATGCTCTTCTGGTTTGTTAAATGATGACAAAGGTCCCTGTCTTTTGAGATATTTCAGAAACTTTTTTGTAAACCCATTCATACTGATTTTCCGACATTATCCCTTTTACACTAAGCCTCAAAGGAAATAAAAAGCACCGTGTAACTAGCTACTGCTTTCATCCAGATTCTTCTCATACAGAAGCAGCTAATTCCTTTGCTGCCCTAAAACAGAAAAGAAAAAACAAACAAACAAAAAACCCAACCAATACCAAAAAAAAAATCTGTCTTCAAGGGCAACTTCCTGAGAGCGCTGCGTAGCTGCTCTCTGGCTTTGCACTGGCCTTCCTGTTGTAAAGTGGTCATAGGCAGAAAGGAAAAGAGCATGGAGGAGACCCAGTAGGCATGGACACGGACATGGACATGGAGGTGTTTATGATGTGCCTTCAAAGCTACAGGTCTCTCCCTGCCCTCTTTCCTTGGTCGGGGCCCTTCAGGCTGATAACAGGCTGATTGACGTGGGATGTGGTGGAGGTTTGTAAAACTATGAGTGGCACGAAGGCAGCATCAAAACATGAAGGAAGCAGCTGCTTGCTTCCTCTTTAAAACAGATCCAGGAGACATCAAATGAAATTTGCAACCATTTGATCACAAAAAACAAACAAAAGGAGATGGTTCGTGCAGTATGTAAATAAGCTGCAGAACTCCTCATTGCAGAACTTTGTGAATGCTAATATTTATCATAGAATGGGTTGGGTTGGAAGGGACCTCAAAGGTCACCTAGTTCCCACCCCCCTGCTGTGGGCAGGGACACCCTCCACTAGACCAGGTTGCCCAAGGCCGCCTCCTCCAGCCTGGCCTTAAACGCTTCCAGGGATGGGGCCTCCACAACCTCCCTGGGCAACCTGTTCCGGTGCCAATTTAAATGATTAAAAAAGCAACTGGAGAAATTAATGGAAGAAAAACACATGCATGACTACTAACAGAGCCACCAAGTTCACTCATCTAAGACAGAACTAAAGCACAAGTTTCCAGAGGCTGAGAGGGTACTCTGGGGAGTACCATGATACGCTTGCTCCACACTACCTCCTTTCCCTAGACATGTGCTACTGGTGACCATTGGAAACAGGACACTGAGGTAGATGGATGCCCAGTAAAGCTGTGCCTATAAATACATTTACATTTCAGAGTGGTCTTAGGTCTGATGAAGCTTTTTTTTTTTTCTCCCTTCAGATCTGGAAGAAAATGACTGAACCCACAGAATCCAGTCTTAGAAAGCCCATTTTGCCTGCCTGGACATCTGGTGGCCATGATCTTAATCCTTCCCCGGGAGTAAACCAAACGGTTCACAGTAGCGCAACATCACCATAGTGCTGCAGACCGGGAAATGAGACGGAAAGAGGAGACATTAGCTCTTCCCCCCTCCCCGCTGTCCAAGCTCCACTATATTCAAACCACTAAGGAGCGGCTTCTGTATAGTCAGGGATACTCAGGGTGTGCAATAATTCTTTTAATATAATCCCTTCTTAGGGTTTTTGTTGTTTGGGGTTTTTTTTCCCTCCCCCTAGGCTCCTCAGGGTAGAAATGAAGGGGGCAATAGGGCTTAAAGTTGATTCATGTCACTCGGAACAAGGACACATTTGGGGAAGGTGGAGGGAAATTATGTTGTGCAATTTCTTTTCAGCATTGTCTCCCCTGTTGCCTGGTGATGATGGCACCCTCCAGGGCACTCGATATCAACCCTTTCAGAAGGACTAAACTGACTCAAACATTGGAATAGAAATGAAAAGAAAGGCAACCTTGCCTAAATCTCAAAAAGGAAAACATAAAATTATATTAATTGGTTAATGCCATCAAATCTGAATTATCATAGCTATAATTTTCCTAGCCAGCCCCTTTTTCCCCCCTTACTGATAAATAATAATTATCTATTGGCTACAATAACGTGATAGTCACAAAAGCACAATCCATTAAGATTTAATTGTAATGCCTACAAGTAAAAGTTTATGCTTTCAGAAGATACCATTAGGATTTGCAGGGTTAGGACCAGGCTCTGTGAATGTTTCCTCAAAGGTTTGGGGTGAGGTAGGTCACCAGTTGGTGAGATTATACTACTGGTAGTTCTGATATATTGCTGCAATGGCCTGAGGACGCAAATGCGACGAGGTTTGTGGGCATAGATTCCACCACCAAGGACAACCAACCTTTCAGGCACCCGAGCCAAAGGTGCCCAAAGACTTTTCAACTGCGATTTGTCCCAAGCGGCACGCAGTAAGCAGAGCTGTCCCAGGAGCAGGAGAGGACTCGGATCCAGAATCACAAACTGGTACGTCCCTTCTCTGGGGAAACAAATCTGCCCAAGCGCCCTAAAGAAGCAGAGATCAGCTTTCCTCCTGACGCCAGCGGAGCTGTGCGGAGCAGAGGCTGCGCCCACTCTTCCCATCACCGGGCTGGCTGCATCGGGAAGCAGCAGCAGGGTCCCGGGGGCTGATGCTCTCTGTTTTCCACTTTCACCTGTAACACAGACTTGTGCAAACGTCTTTCACGCCTCGTGCACTGGCGCAGGGCAGCTCCAGAGCTGTTGTCCGAGTACGGTAGATAAAACACTAGACTCTTTTGCGACGTACGTATTCAGAGTACAGTATCTAACTCTCAGCCAGAATGCTTTACCTGGAAACACCGCAGTGAGTAACGTTGGGGGTGTCTTTAGTTTTCCTATTGATCAAAACCAACCGTTGCCTAAGATAAACTGAAAGTTTAGCTCTTTGCCATAATGCAAATGGACCTTTAAAATACAAATAGCACTTACAATTAGCTCAAACTTCAGCAGCCAGTGGTGACATTAAAGAAATGCTTGGCAAGAGCAAACGCTGAGTCATATAAAACTGACAAAATAATATGGGCAGTTATCACCAAAATGCATTATTTATCACTGAAGCCCATTGACGCCTGTGCTTACACAGGAACCCTCCTGTGATATTGAAGGCCAAAGTATCTTCTCTCCCTAACAACAGTGTTGTATCTTTGGCAACTCTAGCAGGAACTCAGAAAATCAATAGCACTTCATGAGCAAGGTCTCGGTCTTCTTCTTTTACGAGGATTCTGTCAATGCAAGTGGCCATTACTGTACTTTAAAGGCATGATATAAAATTGCTTCAACAAGATATAAGACACACGGTTTGAAAGAACCTGGTGAGAGTATTTTAGTCAAAGTTAAATAGTTTCATCACGTAATTACTTCTATTGGCACATCTCCAGCTGGATACACTCATGCAGGGTATGCGCTTTCTATGATGGGGTGGGGAAATTGTAAGGGAGGTCTGTCGATTTGATTCAGGTTGATCTAAACAAGGTCAAACTGCTAAAATGGAGCCACAACCAAGCATCCAATACTATTGACAGTAACACAGTAACAACAAAGTTGCTGTCATCTTTTTTTTTTTTTCCTTTGCTTTTTTTTAAGCTAAGTGGTCTGAAAGTAGTTTTAGTTTTATAGCTGAAAAATATGTCATCCTGATTTGCAGACTAGTAATTCATTTTCTAAGGACTGTTTAGAATTTATTCGGGGGGAAAAGGAAGCTGTGCTGGTTCCTATAACTGATTCACATTATATGACAAAATTTAACTTTTGTATTTTATGGGATTTTATGAATTGCACTAAAACCATTAGCTGGTTGTCTCTTTGTGATTAAATTTAACCACTTATGCAATACTTTAAACTGATGACAGTCTCGCCTGTATTTATGTTTTCTTTTGTTTAAAATGCGTGTATCTTAGAAAACTACATCATCGCAGAGAAAAGGGAGAGGGACTTGCATCGATTCTCTGTGAATGAGAGAGAACTCCTGTGAGTACCAAAGAAATCACCTAAAATTAGAAGGGTTAAAATACTTGCTGCATGGGAAGGGCCACCCACAGCAGAGAAGAGATTCAACACTTTTTCTTTTCTGAAAAGACTTTTAAAGCGCTGAATATCTTAATTCCCTGACTCAGTACCACTCCCAGGCTTGTCTACACTGTACGCATGCCAGTTCACTCCTAGGGTTTTTTTTTTGTAAGAGTGCTTCCTTCAGTCAAAACCTTCCAGATTTGGGTTACAGTTCAGGTTAGGACCACTCCCATTAGACAGTTCAGGTGAACCAAGACTTGTTTGGCCTTTTTAAGCCTAAGCAGTTCTCAAAGGCATCTCAACAGGCTTTGCAGCATCAATTCACGTGGCCTCATTTTATGCCCCAAAACATGTAACAGCTCTCCTCAGGGTCAGGCTATAAAACCGCTGCTTTAGCGGGCTGAAACACATTATTTCACACTGTTTTAACCGAGAACGCTGGCTATAGCCGTGCCACGGAGGGTCAGATGTTATGTAATGTGGCCGTGAACAGTCTGCAGGAAAAAACCCACGAGCGGTGGGGACATAAGTCACTTTGCACTGTTTGGTCTGGGAATGGGAGAACAGTCCTTGATCCTCACTGAACTGAAACGATTGATATGTTGTACCTACGGAACAAAACCTCTACTGGTATACACGTGGGCAGATAACGCAGCCATACTACACAGAGATGAGTTTCCCATATTAAATTGCATTTATGGAGCTACTTTGATGACCGCACTTGTCCTCTAATCTAGTTCAGTTGGCTTTTGTTCCAGCTTCACACAAATGAACTCCTTCAAACAGTTTCTTGCTTTTTTTTTATTCTGTAATTAGCTGGTCTGAGGTTTAAGACAAGAAATATTTAGTCCTGGAACAATGACAGAAGTAAAAATGAATACTGTATCACCCAGCAAAGCCAGACATAGGGTGTCTGACCTCCATAAAAACCCTTTCCCTCTATTTCCAGTGAGACACTCTCATATATATCTCGGCAAGCTATGTCAAGGTCTCTTCGAAATTTTTCTAATACCTTCATTATAAGTTCTGTATCTCTCTGAGACTAGTAACTTCCTTTGGACTGAGGAGTTAAAGGTTCAGGAACACGATAAGCAGTATCAATAACATTTTTAAAAATAATTTTTCTATCTGAAATATCCCCCCATAAATGTTACCTGCTTAGGTATGCTATATTTAACAAATCGTGGCATTTCTTCTGGAGGCTGTGATTTCCCAAACTTCGTACTGACAGGCCTCTTACAGCACACCACAGAGCCCTGCACCACAGCCGAGGGACGGCAATATCCGCAGTTACAGTTAACTGAGACTTTTGTAACCAGAATCCATGCTAAATATCGTATCACAAATTGCATAAGTTGATCATGTGTTCTTGGAGTCTACCAGTTTAAAAAGTAGTAAATTATTTGTCTTTGACTTGTCACCTTTTCTTAAAGGCTCCCAAAATACTTATCTTTTACCACATTTACTGAAACTTTTTTGTTTTCATGGTTCCTGTTAATTTATGTCTATAAGGCCTCTGGGTTTGTTCTCAAATTCTGTAAGACTATCCTCTATCGAAAGGCATTTCAGTTGTAATACCGATCAAGATTATCAGCATGTTAGCTCTGTCTTGTTGCACAGCCACAGTGAGAGGGGAAAGTGCAGAGAAAATGCTCATTCGCATGAAAAAAGCAACAAAGGGAAAGCTGAGGATCAGTCCATCCTACGTCTGCATTCCAGCATTTGAGAGAGGATCATCTAAAGAGTATGCTATACAGTGGATTTGGCTCATTAAAAAGAAAATAAATTTTTAAAATCCAGGTATTTATTCCACTTCCCATTCTTTTCAGATGTTTTTAACCTGTGTGCTTTGTCCCCCTATTCTTCACTTAACAACCCCTTAAACTTTTGAATCCTTGGGTGGGAATTTCAGATCGTACCTGATCATCTAAGTGCTATTTTCCAGGCACTATAAGAGCATAACATGTGAAATAACTAGCCATTAATGTCAAAAAATCAAGTTTTACCATACATTTTTGGCATTAATTTTATAAGTGCCATAAAACAAGCTTTTTACTGGGTAGTTTTGGTATATAATTTCTTCCACAAGAAGAACAGTTTCTGTATAGTTAACACATGTGGCAGGGTAAGGAAGCATAAAAACAACATCACTGTAAAATTCATACTAAATGATGGAAATAATAACTAGAACATGTGTAATTTGAGTAGCAGCCTGAAACAACAGGCAGAGAGTTGAGCGGTGCAAAACCAGACAAACGGCAAAGGAAAGTGGTCGAACCCCCAGACCTGAGCAGAAAAAGAGGCGGCGCGTATTTTTTGACGTTTTTTCACTCAAAAATACACTTGCCGTGAAGACCAGAAGTACTGGAGGGAATTCATATGATACTAATCAAGGAGATTTTATGGATGTTGAGCTATAAGGTCTGCAGCATCTCTTAGATGCTAACTTGTGGAGGAGGTGTGAGTGAGGGTGAGCGCTCAGGTAAGAGGGCTGCTTGCAGAGGGAGGCGATGTACATCTGTGCATCTTCGAGTGGGACCAAGCCCTGTAATTTTCCAAGTAGAACAGCACAATGTTATTTAGCACAGGTGTCTCTGTAATTGTGGTACTGAGAGAAATCAGTGCTCAATGGCCCACAACTTCACCCTTCCACCGGTATAATGTGACAAGTAATCTGCAATACAGGAAAAAGAAAAGTAGGAAACTGTACAAGCCGCAGCGCAAAAAGCATTTTTAGCTACACACTGACTCTCCTGTGTGACAAATATTTATTCAAGTGGTGCAGTTTCTGTTCAAAACCAACTTTCCTCAATCGGGAAAACAGATAATAAATTTAACACCTCTACAATTTCATAGTCATGTAGCAGGAGCCATCTTAAAATGTTTCTGTTTCTCTTTTGGAAGTAATTATGTTCCCCACATAAAAAGGTACATGTCAGACCAATATCATCTTTCAGGCCTTTTCATTCCAGCTACTGTAGTTTTAGGAACAATGAAATTCCTTTCTGAGGACAAATGACGTGAATAAGTCAAACAGTAATTTTCAGAAGCAGTGTGAACATCAGCAGTATGAGGCAAGCCTGCTCTAATCCAATTCTACCCTTGCACAAAAATATGTGGATCCACAAAACCTCACAAAACTCCAGACTGAGGGAGAGTAAAAAACTTTACGTTCCAGGGAAGTAATATTTCTGCTGTAAATCTACAGGTAGAAATCTCACAAAAAGAGGAAAATTTGGTTACTCTTCCCCTGCAGGATTTTCTTTTCTCTTTCTACCACTTCTATAGCTACTTGAGAAAGTAAAAATAAAATATTTAAAAGGATTAAAAAGAAGTAAATGTGCTCTTCAGGAGTTCAACTTGCTCACATACATGTTAATAACTTCTGATTGATTGATTGATGCTAAAAGTAAACTAAATATGAAATAAGAAACAATCAAGTCCAATATCCACCTGAATTCATTACTGTGTATCATCTGAGTATTGACTAACACCCAGCACTACCCCCGGCTGCATTAGGTAGAGCATCACCAGCAGGTCGAGGGAGGTGTAAAGATGACGGAGCCAGGCTCTTCTCGGGGGTGCCCAGTGACAGGACAAGAGGCAATAGGCACAAACTGAAATCCAGGAAATTCTGTTTAAACATAAGAAAAACCTTTTTTAGTGTACAGATGATTGACAGGTTGCCCAAAGAGTTTGTGGAATCTCCATCCTTGGAGATATTCAAAACCCAACTGGACCAGGCCCTGAGCAACCTACTCCAGGTGACCCAACTCTGAGCAGAGGGTTGGACTAGACCATCTCCAGAGGTGCTTTCCCACCTCAATAGAAGGAGGCTATCCTGAAAACGCGTCACGTAGACCCACTCAAACTTGGCCTCTGTCTTATGCCTTATGGCAAACGTTTTTTATTGCTCATCACCCAAAGAAACCGTGCCTTGCACGTGGTAACCTGAACACACCTGTAGAGCTGCAGTGTGCGTGCACACTACTGTGGCCTCGGAAATTTGTGGAAGGTACTTGGTGTCTGAGGCAGCTATGTGCCAGTGCACTACATCAGTCTAGATAAAACCAGAGTGAATTAGAACTGTACCCTGAAAAGTCCCTCTGGGAGCTCCCATCAAACTATGGGAAGACAGGTCAGAAACCTGTAGAACAGGCCACCCATTTCCAGCAAGAGTCCCCAGGTGAGGAGCAGTCCAGAGGTTCCACTAAGGATTTGGGGTTATCACTACCTGGCCTTTTTGAAATGAGGATGGGCAGAAACATCGAAGCAGTCACCTCAAAAGCTAAATAAAAAAAAAAAGCTTTTCCTTGAAAATTTAGACACAGTTAAAAATTCAAAACCTAATGACAGTATTAAGCTTTCATAGTAGTTCTGGGTCTAAACCGTGGTTGTTAAGGCTACATACAAATACTACCACCCTTAAACCCATGTCAAATATATGGTTGGAAATACAATCAAATTGCCATCTTCATAAAGTGCGCCTTCAGCTAGAAAAACACTCAAACAAGAGACTATAAATACCAGCAGGGAGCATCCTCTGGGTTTAAAGACAAGAGGAGACACACACATACAAACACACTAAAAGAAATGCTCAAAAACCTCAGTAGCTTATAAACTTACAGAAAATGGGGAAGAAAAAACAAAAGTGAATCTGTTTAGTTTGAAGACATGAAGTATTTTACAACATAGGCAAACATACAGTCTATTATGCATTAAACCAGCACAGTCTTTTAAAAGGTTTTTATTGCATTTTTTTGTTGTTGTTAAAAAAAAGGAAGGTAACATGTTTGCTCTGTATGTTCCCATCCTCTCAGACTTCTGAATAATTCTCCTCTAACAGCAATTGGACCCTGCTACGCAGATCAATTAAGAAACAACACTATCATTATAAAACCCCACACGGAAGAGCAACGTGGGGTTTTGCAGCAAGTATATAATTGTGCTAGCCTCAAAGATGCATAAAAGGCAACCATAGGGAAGCTGACCAGGCATTTCTTGTTAAAGACAACAAAATTATCCCAAATTCTCTTAAAATTGAGAACTAAACTTTCAGTTTAAAATACCAAATGAGAGTTAATGAGACTTTTTTTTCAAAATCGATAATTCAGTATTTTTCAATAAGTTTCCTATTAGCATTCCCCCATCCCCCTAAATACCATTTTTTTTTTTTCCCAGCTGTATAAATAGTCTTAGAGAGTACGGCCCGAATGAATGCACCGTTCAGAAAACAACATAATTACAGCCATTTCCAGCAAACTGGGTGCCAAAAAAGTTACAAATTAATTGAAGGTTAGCATTGAAAATTAAATCCTAGTCAGCTTGAAGTCATTTTTTAGGCTAGTTTATATAAAATTAAATAGGAAGTTCAGTCTTCCAGTGTTCCGTCAGCTTAGTGGAGAGATTTTTAAGGTTCAGCTGAACAAGTGGTTTGTACTGTTCCGTCATGTGAAAAAACTACATTTCTCCCTGTGGACATTTCTTGTTCTCAGCCTGCTTCCCAGATTCTCCAAATGGAGAGACTAACGAAACTTCTGGGTTCGTCCCAAGTCCTCCTGGCCATGGACCCTCTCCAGAAGAGAGAAAAACCTGTTGAGGTTGACCCGAGCCATTATTAGATAAGTCTACACCTTCAAGTCTCACAACCACGCACCTCTCTTTTTGGCCCATTTTGTTGCTCTGTACGCTCTTTTACATACATCTCCAAAACCCACTGGTTAAAAATTTTTACTTCTAGTGTAGAAAAAGATAGCAGAAAGCATGACTTTAGGATAAACACAGAGTTTTAGATATTTCAGATCTTTCCATGAAGTCCAAAGACAAAAGAATAGCAAGAAGAAAAGATAGAACACGCCAGCATTAAAAAGCTCTATTTAACAACCACAGTTAAGTCAGAGGACCCAATAATACCGACAATAATATTTAGAAAACCACTTCCATCCATCCAACTTGGAGGCAGTTATGGAGCTGTTAGCCTACTTGTTTCTTTGATCATCCCTTTGTGGAAGCACAGTATCTGGAGAGGAAGAATCAGGTGGATTTTCCTGCTGTAGGCATACAGCAGAGACGGGCTGACATTTTAAATTTTAAATCAATTCCCAGAGTTATCTGGAAACACATTCTTATTTTACATGAAATCCCAAAAGCTGTTTCTATCTTCGCTTGAAAGCACTGCCCACATGTGTCTTGGTTTCGTACACTATCCATGTTAGGCAAAACATTCAAACAAGATCTCAGCAATTAAACTTGCATTTCAGTGTTTTGCCTGAAAGGGATACAAACATGCCCATGTTGGGAGGTAAAATCTAGGAGGCTTTCAAGTATAAAGAAATTAAACTTTTGGTCCAAGGAGGACGAGCCTCTGTTGAGCTCCCTTCTTCTCTCCTGAATCAAAGTACCTCCCTGAGGAGACATCTTCTACGAGTTGGATTTTTCCACTCCCTTTGGGAATCTGCTAAGCCCTCCTCATCCTAAACAAATTTCAACTTTCATCTCCCAGCTCCCAGGGAACTGCTGTAACCATCAAGCTGAGAAGGGACAACCACTACCTTTCCTCCTATTTGGCAACTAGGTAACAGAGAAGTAAAAAAAGTGCCCTGAAAGAAAAGGTAGCAAAAGAAACCCAAAAGACAGTTCCTGAGTGGTTAAGGCATTCTTATGAGAAGGAAGAGGCCAGGGTCTGGGTGTCTACTTTTTAATCTTGTCTATCAAATGTCCGATATTAAAGGCATAACAGCAGAGAATCCTTCTCCTACCTTGCTCCTACCTCAGTGCCCAAACCACGGCACAACACAGTCGTGTCCTACCGTACCACCCAGCTGGCACCGCTAAAATTACCAACGTAGCATCGCAACGGTAAGAATCTCGTCATCAAAACTGACAAAGCAGGCAAAAAAAAAATAAATTTCATATTTGCTTCCTGGGTGAATGAATTTTACTCCAATATCTGATTGAAATATTTTTCCTGAGCATAATTAGTCTTTTAGGCATTTAAAAAAATAATTGGGGAAGCTTTAGGTCAAAAGACTGTTGCATGGAAAGCCTCAATTTTGAAAACATTCCTGGCAAGTATTTTCTGACATATTCTCAGCCTTTTCATTCTCTGTTTTTGTTGTTCTTTTTTTATCCATGAAGGGTACATAAAGGGCATCTAAAACTTTAGTCAATAGATCCATTATTATGATTGGCTGAAAACCATAAAATGCATCCATCAAGCCATTGTGTTGCATCTTGTGTTAAATTATGGTGATAAATAGTCCTTTTTTCATGACGTCACCTACTAATCTATTCAGAAATCCATTCGCCGCTGCCATTATGCATCACTCACACTCATGCCAGCTTGCTGAAAAATCCTCCACATGACACGGCCCTGCAAGACTGTGCGCTACTCTGTAGAGACAAATATTTTCTGTTGCTTTTATGTCCTATTGTGAAACAATTGTTTTTCTGGTTCCCAGAGTTACCCCAAGCGTGTAGTAATGTCCTCAGCTATCAGCTTTGGGCATTGTAGCTCATGTACTTTTAATTGTTTACAGCTTACATCAGAACTGGATTGAGTCCATTTGTACTCATATTGTTTTATCACTACAAGATGATACATTTTGCCACCTTCTTCTAGGTCAAAATTGAATCCTATTGAGAGTCTTTGAACAGAGAACTAATATTCACAGGAGCTGAGCTGGGGATGTATAGCAATTTTATTATTATGTTTGGGATTTTGCTTTGAATTTAGACAAATCTTTCTTGTATAATTAGATTTCATAACATTTGAATTACAGCTTACAAAAACAACAATGAACAAGAATAAAAATATTTGGCTAAAATTACTTTAAATCAAATGACTGCCTATGAAAACAAAGAACATTACCAGCTTTAGGTTTTTTTCGTGTTTCCTTATTATTATACATCCATCTTATCTTTTGTTTAAATAAACTGTCTTTTTCTTCCCTCATTTAGTAAAGAACAGAAGAGACAGGATAAGCCAGGGCCAGTTTTTATAAGATATCACTCTTACATTTTGGCACCAACTGAAGAAAATTAGGGATGTATTCTAAGGATCGCAGAGATACCTTGCATTTACAATTCTCATTTTAAATCAAAAAAAAACCAAAACCAAAACCGGGCTTATTTCCTACTTCTAACATCTATGTGAAATAAATGGAAAAAGTAGGATGTGAAGGAACAGTGTCAAAAGCAAGAACCAATAGCAAAAACATCGCATCATTTCAGACTCATATAATCTTCTTTTCTTGTTATTATCAGCAGTACAACATAAAAACAAAACTAGAGAAAGCATATAGCACCTCTTCTTACACACAATATGCAAGGATCTGCATCACTTAAGGCACAGAAAGCAGCTACTTCCCCCCCCCCCCCCCCTTTGGTGTTTCCAGCACTACTAAATGTTGAATTAAGCCTGAGGGAAGTTGGCTTCAGCTCAAGATATGAACAAAAACTTAACTGATGTAGTAATGATTCTTCTCATCGTCCCTCTGAAGGAGGAATGGACCTACAATCAGGCTGAAAAGAGTTGGTGCTCTTATCAGCTGGACTGTTTTCACAGCTGTATCTGAGCACCACCCCTTCGTGTCCGGGTGGTTTTGCTGGCGGTGATGCTGGAGGAAGCCTTCCACGTGCTAAGAAAGGCAGATCCACCTTTTCCTTATCCTACATGTTGTAGATCTTCCACATCTCATCACGCTCAAAAACATAAAGGCAGGAAGGGAATAGAAAGAACAGTCTGTGCGCATCCAGAGCCTAAATGCCACCTGCCAGAAAGGAGCTATCGCTTAGCTATCATCATGCCACCTGGTTTACATTTTACAGCAGTGGCACAATCCCACCTGCAGCACAGTGTTTCCTACCTCCTGCTCCACTGATGAAACATGGCTCCACATAATTAGTGGGGAAAAAGTAAAGTTCTTTCACCTGCATTGCTATAACACAAGAATAGAAGGAGCTGCCTCCAGAGATACGCCAGCCTTTTATATACACCACTTTTTGCAGCACCATCAAAAAATGCACTGCAAGAAATAGCTTGGTTCCTTTCTTCATGCATAGTCCTTCCTTGTTATTAAGGTACTGGTTCCAAAAGATTTGGGAAAAAAAGCTGAAAAGTGAAAATTATCATTCTAATATTTAGAAGAAGGGATTTAGCCTTCTGAATCATCCCCAAATGATTATGCAGAAGAACTATACTTAAACCTAAAGCTCACCAATATACTAAATCCTTGTAATAGAATCTGCAGAGCTACTTAGCGGAAGAGAATAACGCCTTGTGCCCCTTTTTCTTTCATTCCTGTTGTAGCTCTAACCTCCGCCCTATGTCATTACTTTTACTGGTAAAATGATGAAAGAAGGCACTGTACAGTTAATAAATTGTATTGGATTGGATTGGAAGGACTAAATACCTAAATATGTCTGAGCATTCAGCAAAAAGATTTGAGGTGGAAGAAGGAATTTTACTTCTAGAACCCCTAGAAAGCCATGAAAATGTAGAAATCCAGCTGAAGTACTTTTGGGGAATGCAAATTGTCAACATCATTTTCAAATTCTTTTCAAATTCAAATTCCAGCTTCTGTTGAGAGCTGATGTACAGTACATAAGGTACACTTTGGGTAGCGTCAGCTAGGAACATTTATAGAAACTTTCTTTTTTTTTTATCCATTGAAAAAGTAAAGCCTAAGCACGATACATTCAAAGATGATTTGCAAAATTTTGGCTTTTGCTTATGGAAGCACACTGTCAGCTGAAACTCCCCACTGAAGATACTCGTGAGACTTGAAACTCGGAAACTCACTTGAAGGGGCTGACCAGAACCAAACATTTGGAAAAGATCCACGGTAGGGGAACAACTGGAATTTGATAAAAGTAGAATCAACACAAATATTTTCTTCATGTTTGATTCTCTCTCAATTTACGTTATCAGTCAAAACCAGAGGTCTCAGTGCTGAGATACAAATGGGGAATAAAAGGTGGGGTTTGATGCAATATTCATCCAGGAGCAGGGAAGCACCTGACATCTCTGAAATGACCTGTTCTCATGAACAATTTTCACCACAACTGTACCAAAACGTATTTTCAGAACGGCGTTTAGAGCCGGATTTTCAGAGGCACTTAGCACCTTTTGGTCCTCTGCAGAGGGGTGAAATAGGGCTAAGACTGTACAGAAAAATTAGCCACAAAATTTAAGCAGCCTTTTACACCACACCTTTGTAATTTTTTTTACCTTCAAAACCTGATTATAACATGGTTTAGTTCTTCCTTGCTTTGTAAGGTAATAGCTGCTGATGAGTGAGGCAATAAATACCATCTTGAAGAGTGTCACATAAAACCTCCAGTAATTTTACATTTTCAAAACACTATATAGACGTAACCTTATAGAGTGTTATTCACAGCTAGTTGTGGCAGCAGATAGCTATGCTTTACTTTTCCAAGAGATGTACTATTGCTCTATGAAACCAAGTACACTTGTCTTATTCCACTGAGTTCTGAGGGACCATTGCTGTGAGGCAAGAGATAGATTTAGCCCACTGCCTGCTGCCCACTGTATTTACCTGCTCAGTGTCTATAGTACTAGGTGATAGTATCTATAGCACTAGGTGATAGTATCTATAGTACTAGGTGATAGTATCTATAGTACTAGGTGATAATGTGCTATTCTGTTTTCAACAATCCAGAGTGCAATGGAATACACCATTAATTCTGATAGGTCTGTGAGAACACCTTTGAAAATGTTTTAAAAGATAGATTAGTGTCTCATCAAGGCAGAGATTAAGTGAAAATACTTTCAAATTTGTCATGCAGCATTGTATCTGTTGTGTTATTTATTATTTCATAGTGCATGCAAAGTAATAGATCAAATACACTTTAGAGACTCCTCGGAGATGTGAATGCCTTTTAGTATGTTTAAATATACTGGCCAGCAAAAGTGCAGCTTGGCATTTTACTTTCTTCCTAAGACAACAAAGAGATTGTCACTGCCTATGGAGACGCTGCAGTTCCCTGACTAAGTGCGTTGCATGTGTTGGCTAAGAAAGCTAAATTCTCCCTTCTTCCCCTGGCTAGACATGTTCTTACTCTGCAGAACAGCCATCCTACGTACTGTGCTGCATCACTCGCACCTCTCCTGAAGTTTAAATGTTAGACCTGATTTGGAGACGTTATCTTCCAGCCTCTCCGATTGCCAGGCATCGGGCAAACACTGAACACTCAGACGGAGCCGGCCGCCGGCGCTGTCCTGCACGCGTTGCGCCTTCTCCTGCACAGGCACAAGGGACTGAGGGACGGACAGAGCAGACAGCAACGCAATGGGAAAAGAACTTCTCCCTTCTCTCTTCTTCGTATGATTTCACATAAGCAAATATGGGAAGTAATACCACAGCATATTGTTTGCAATATGCTCTCTTGGCCATAGGGAAAGGAAACAGTTCGGGGATTCTTTTAAAAGCAGTTAGCATGACATATAGTCTTCATATTTTCCTTAGATGATGCCTTCCTTCTGCTCATCTTATTTATTTAGGTTTCAAGTCCTCTTAGCAAGAGTGCTCCCTCTCAAATACATTTTGAAAATCCAGTAAATAGAGAGTTCTACTGTAAAATAATTAAGACATTATTAACATTCATCCTTACAGCTTCTCACTCCCCTAATTTTCTTGCCAAAACGTTCTGCTGAAAACACAAAGTTCCCTACCATAACACTTGCCTTTCTCCAGGTACTTTGTCTATATAGGACAATTAAAGAAAATCAGAATGACAGTGATTATCAAAGGCAAAAGATAATATCGTATTCAAAGAACAAAAATAGGATACGAGACCTCAAAATATCTTTACACAAATATCAAAGTAAAAAAGAAGGGAAGGGAGTTAAAAAGAAATTATTAAGTAACAAAAGGCTTTTTTCCCATGCCCTTCAGATCATTCATGGCATTCTGATTTGAAAAGAGGATGACAGAAAGAGAGTAGGAGCTTGTCTAAAATTTTACATTGGAAACAAACAGGTAGAGACAATGAGAGAATAAATGCGCTGAAAACTGAGATACTCTACTAAGAAATGTTAATGTACAAGTCAAGCCTATAGAAGGGGAAATCGCCATACGCAACAAAGGGAAAATGTAGATGTGACAGACAGAGAGATGCCAGGCAACAATCAAAGAAAACAGATATATAACCTAGTTATTCAGACATACAGGATAACTCCTATTATCCTCCCATTATTATGAGGATAGTGGCATGTGCCAGAAAGTCATACGCAATGTCCCAGGACACACTTGAAACACAGCAGAGAAGCTCTTGACTTCAAGGATCCTATATTCAGTCTCCAGTGAAGACACAGGGTGAGATATTACAGATCTAAAGGATATCATATAGTTAAAAGCTGTCAGAGGAGAAAAGGGGAGATCAGCTGTCTTGAGAGATAAGCCGAAACATCAGCTCTCCAACAGAAATATACAGAAATTAGGACTTAACAAGGTTCCCACACAGTAGATGACTACAGATCTGACACACAAAATTTCCGTTCTCTATATTTACTGCTTAAAGATGTGTATTTTATCACAAATGCCTTTATCCTAGTTAAATAACCTTTACTTTTAGAAGGAGGACGTCTAGTCACGTAGTCATTAGACCCAACTAATCTGAAGGGGGGACAGAATTTGCCAGTCTTGCTGAGCTAATAACAGTTTGCATAAAACCCTGCAGGTTCTCTTGTTGTCCAGTTTGCCAATTGCAACCGCAGCCGCGTTGCGCTGTTTCAAATTGCAGCCTACTCAAAAATGGACACACTTCTTTGAAAAATCAGTAAAGACTAAGCAGTGTCATTTGGAGCGTAAGACAGAATGGAGTTCTCCTCCAGCAAGAGATCTGCAAGGGCTGAGCTGCTGGTGAAGAAAAAGTTAAGTCAGAGTATTGTCAAGTATTAACTGCCTCTCTTCTGCTTTTCAAAGCAATCCTTTCGTCACTCTTTCGTGTTTTTATTAATCTCTTACTAATTGGATTCCAACAAAACCTCCCGTTTCTTTTCCCAATCTTTGTAGGATGACTCCTTCCTTTTAATGGCTAATCTGGTCGTTCGTTTCTGGTTCTGACCTCACACTACTGTTTTGGGATTAATTCTACCTATGAGCCAAGCTACACTGGATCAGATGTGCGCACTAAGTACCAGCTGCGTGCACTGAATGAAGTGCCAGCATTTCCAGCGTCCTCTTCAGACTTGCTGGTAATAATACACAGGGTGAGCACCATTAGCTGATCAGTACCAAAGTAACAAGAGACAGGAAAAGTTTAAGGTTTAATATCCCATTTTCAGACCCATTCTTACAAATACCTTGTCCAAACGTGAATTCCAAAAGGAGTGAAGGAAAGAATTTTTTATTTCCCCAGAATCACAAGCTAATATATTCCCCCGTGAAGATGGAGGAAAGAGGAATACATATTTCAGCCTGATACCTGCACAGCACTTTGTAACAACAAACCAATTTCTCTGAGAGAGTTGTCATTCGGCAGCTATTTCCCAACCTTCCCCTTATTCCAAACCCATTTCAGGTACTGTACTTTACACCTCTACATGCAGGTTAAAATATTTTACAACAGCTATGTTTCAACAGCAGAATACAGTCACTCAGTAGACAAAGATGTGCTCAGAGCTTCATGAATACATTCAGCAGTTAGGAATTGGGGAGAGAGGAGCACAGGGAAATGGATTTAGTGTTTGCATTCATTTCTGGGCATGAAACATTTTTCTCTCATTTAAAGAACTGTATTTGACTAGTTTGACATGTTGAAGATCCAGCTGGAGAGCAGCACCAGATGAGACCATGCTTACCAGCAACAAGGAAACGTCTCCAGTGCATGTTTCCTTGCCAGCGGTTTCTAGATAGCGACAGGCTGCGCGGGGATCCGCGTATCAGCTGTTTCATTGTGCTCATTCTACATTCAGGCGCTTGAGAAGGCACACGCTGGTGAACTCACCCAATTGTTAAGGAGATCAGCACTGTAACAGCAAACTGGGGGAAAACTTTCACGGGAGGAGTAGGGAGATGGCAGCAGAGCCCTCCCATGCACAAAATACTGTCTACGCTAAGGACTGTGTTGCACTGGGAAGCAACACTGACCACTCTCTTATGTATACAGGACTACGGCGATGCTTTGACTACATCTGTGGTAATAAATTCGGTACTGCCAGAGAGTATTCCTGGGCACCGAGGCAAGATTGTCCACACTGCGGTTATCAGCACTCTCTCTAGCCCAGCTGGACCAGGGTCAACTACTACTCTCCCAAACCATGCCTGGGTGCAGTTCAGGACTTACTGTAGGGGAGATGCCATTCCCAACAGGCAATTTATAACAGTACAGAGGTAGCCCAAGTGTCTAAAGGTTCCAGAAATTAAAAGGATTACACATTTACGTACAGGTGGATACATTTGTAACTATAGGCATAGCCAAGATTCCCATAAAAGAAAGAATTGAATGCACCTGTCTGAAACTTAAGACGGTGACTTCCCATACCTGGGACCTGCTCTCCTTAGTTAAATAATTAATTTTAAAATTCAGAATCATATTCAAGGATAAAATCACCCTTTCCATTTTCTCTTTATATATGGCTGTCCACCCCACAGACAGTTTTCTTACCCGTTACTGGGACAGGGATTTCTAATTTTAGACATCTGACTTCCACTGGGCAATTCAGAGTGGGAGTTTAACATAGGTAAATCTGAACTGTCCTCTGGAGGCACCTCTCTCTGTCCACTGAATATTTATTGATGAATAGGTCCATATCTCTAATTTAGATATCTGAATTTGGTGCTTAAAATTAAGCAGACGCAACATTCACCAGAGTTCTCATTGAGGTACCTAGACTGTTGGTAGCTTTCCACAAACACATACCTCATTGGATCATTCTTCTGTTCAGTAACCCTGATCAACAAGAAGGTTCAGCCACAAAAAGATGCCCTTCCCTTTTTCTGTGTCTTTGTTTTATAGGAAAAAAAACTGTAAACACAGGTTCAAATTACATCCCTTTCTTGTGGAAAACTTTGAAGAAGAGTTTCACAGTGACGTAACCAATGCTTACGTCCAGCCTCTGGGACAGAGTATTGCTTTTGCTATGAGCCATTTTGTCCTTCCCTATTATATTGAACCTCCTCCTTGACTCCCTACGAGCTGTAGCAAGCCTCTGTCACTTCCGATTAAGCCGCCTCCCCAGAGCACACGAGGATTGGCGCTGGTCCGTCCGTACGTTTGCTCGTGGCTAGGTCCATCAGGCACTTCAGCATCGGCGTTTCTGCGTGAAGCAGCTAGTGGTAAGTCTGAGGCCAGAGGCCAACAGAAAGAGAAGGATGCTCATCGGCTTTCACAGACTAGTCCTGGCTTTTCACCTCTGATTAGTCAGCTCTTAAATATCCTGGCCGGAGGATGCCGCTCGCTCCCCGTTTGATTGAGAAGGTGGGTAAAGCTGCTAGTGTCAAGGGACAATAGATGCTACTGTGTTTCTGGCTTTTCTCTGGATAATACTGACTGCCATTGATACAGTCGCTGGTGGTGTCTTTTTCTCAGCTGTCTTAGGTCAGCAGCTGCTAACTAGTTTGATAAGAAGTGAGCTTCGATGTGTCTACAGATCCCAAGGAAAAGCAAGGCCACAAGTCTCCTCTGCTGAAGTTGAGAGGCCAGTAGCAGCTCCTTTAGTTAAAATACATTTTATAATGCGCAGAAATACATAACTCCTGGGATGAACAGGAAATGGCTTTCTCCCTATGGAAGCTCAGATTTCCAAAGAACAAATAATTCCTCAAGACAGAGCAATGAGAAAACTTGCCAGGTACCAACCTGAACATCTCACTAGTGCAGAAGAATTATCTTACAGATTTTATGGATGCTTTCCAAGCTGTACGATATTTTGCTTCTGTCTAGGTTTTAAATTATTTTTAATAAAATATTTCTAAATGGTTTAAAAATCAGACACCTAGTGCTACATTTACCAAATCTCAAACTGGTAAATTGGTAACAAATTTCCCTGCATGGTAGATAAGCTTTAGAAGGCAGTAATGGCAAAGTGGACACAACTCACCAGAAATAAATAAATGAATAAATAAATAAATGCAATATGGACAAGCAGTCAGGATCTCTGTCAAAGATGTATGGTGCCTTGGGTATAAATCAGTGTAGCTCCACTGACTTTAATGACATCAGGCCAGTTTAAGACAGCTTGACACCTAACTCAGTTTGGGCTGTTAGCAGTACCATCAAAGCCATCATCAGCTGCTTTCTGGTGTTTGCCTAGTCGCTGGGGCCAAACGCATATTCTGCATCTGCACCAAAAATAACTTCAGGTCACCCCCCAAAAAAGTTAATGTATCTAAAAAGTGTTCAGGTTTTCCTGTGAAGTGAGATAAATGAATCGAGATTGGTTGGGGTTTTCTTTTTCCCCAGAACAACAAATACCAGGAGTGTTTTAAATTATTTTTCTATAAAAAGAGAAACAGCTCAAAATTTAAAACTTTTTCATTACAGTTTTTAGGACATCACAATTCTTAACTAATGCTTTGGCTGGATAATGCTTCTGAGATGATCTGACCAGCTATTTCTGACTGCAAATCAGGGGACATGATTAGATCCTAAGTGGCTTAAGACCTGGCTGCTTCCAGAATCTCTTCCTATTGTCATATCAACAAAGATCAGCAAAACCGCTAGACTTGGAATCCCTTTCATATAAACAACAGGAATTGTTTTAGCTTTGTATTCTACACAGACAATCCTCAATTTTGGAATTTTATCCTTTCTGATTCAAAGACCCACTTTATTAACCTTCTGAGGGTGCGGCAAAGACTATCTATTTTAATTAAGCAATTCAAGAAGTGGGCAGCTGAAAGCCAAAGAGTCTGGGTTATTATTGCTATGATTACTTTGAAAGAGTATTATTTATTGGATAGCGCTTGCTGATGCATACTTATTTGTTGTATTGTTATATAAAGGTGCTCAGAAAACAGGGTAGCCTTCTTTTAAATACTGAATAAATTAAAATAAAGAGCAGGATGTTAACAGAGGGCAAAGGCGGAGACTGGCACCATAAAAGCTACTGACTAAGACTTGGCATGATCTGAAAAGTTATCTATTATTATATGAACAGACAAACACAGCAAAGTGCATGGGGAGCCCCAAATTTTTGTCTTACTAGGATACGCTCCTTGTGGTTTTCATCTCTGATCACAACTAAAAGTGGTTTAGATTTATTTTTTTTTTTTTACACTAAAAGGGTTGCCAAACTTTGAGAACAAACATCCACTTCCTAAAACAGAGACAGAAGAAAAATATAAAATTACTGGGGCCAGAGCCTCTTGGGCCTTACGGAACCATGGGCTGAATTCATCTTTGCTGAAATGACCTAACTTTTGAAAGTCTCGTGGAAGAATGGGTTGTTGAATTATAGATTGCAATGTTTTCTTCCCAGATGCTGTTTTCCTGAGAAGGTGTCCTTCTCCCTCCCTCTCTCCCTAATTCACAGCCATGTTCTCTGACATATGAAGCATTCACCGCTTCACCTTAAAGACAATTCCGCCCAGATTTCACATTTTCCCCATTTTCACAAATTTAACCTGTGTTTTGAAGCACGTTCTGTATCTAAAGCCCTTGTTCTGCAGTGAGTTACAAGCGTATGGCATTCCACCTGCAATTCCTCCAGCCCATAGCACCACTGACTAAGATCAAAGGAAGCACACAGACCATTTGACATAACCAATAACGCCATTTGATGCCTACATTAACACATCCTCTTCGTAAGATGTCATCTGGCAAAAACACCGAGGCAAATGGTAGGCAAACTAGGCAGGTTAGAAAATACCAATTCTGTACATTTGTTAGGGGCCTTTTAAGAGAAAATGTGCCATTATAAGATAATAGCTGTGTCTAAGGTTCATAAAGGAACATAAAGAAGTGAGGTGTTCAAATTACTTTCCTCACTTCTACTGTTTCTGCTTAACTGGTCATCTATCCAAGACTACCAAATACTGTAAAGCATATTTTAGCACCACAGAAATGACTGGCAATAGCAACAATGACAGACTGTCCCCAATGAATATTTCCCCGTAATAAACCACACTTACAAGCCGTGCTCCTCCCGTGTTTTCTCAAGGCATCACAAATCTAATACTCAACTACTGTAAATCACTGTAGCTCCGCAGCGATCACCAATTTAAAACAGATAAGGATCGGTCAATGAGTCTTTAATGAGAGCTGGTTTATCACTATTGGTTTTATGCAACTGTTACACAGAAACGCCACAGGAAGAAAACGTTAAAAAAGCCAAATGATGTAGAAAAATATAAATAATATCAAATAAAAAACCTGAGACCTAAGCTAGTGCCCAGGTGCCTTGCTTCTGCAACGTGGCACCTGGGAAGCTGTAGGGCTCTGCAGGGAACATACAGTCCGCAGGTCGTCACTGTATTTTGAACTCTGTTGGAGGGCCCAGCATCATTGATCTGAACAAATAAAAAGGTCTGGAAACATCACATGCAGATCTGGGGAAATCTCAGCTACCTCTTCTAGAGCCACGGAAGATCTCACAGGCAGCACAGCCAATACAGATCCCACACTGAGTTTGGGAAGCAGGGTTTAGGGAATCTGCACAGCCCTGGGACGCAAGCTTAGGATAACAAAGACATCAAACAGTTCCGTATAATATCAAACGATATTTTTCTGTCCTGCTTCTCCCACTTTCCCCTTTCCAACCAGGACTCGGTCCCTTGTTCTGAATGTAAAAAACTGACTCGTCGTCCTAGCAGAACTGAAAAGCAAAAGCAGGAACGTGAGCCTAAGCGCGAGCGCGTCTGCAAGCGCGCAGCACGATGAGCCTCTGCAGTATCTAAGCTCCGGTGGTAACAGGCTTGCTCTGCGCCCAGGCATTGCTTTGTATGATTTGCTTTTCTTCTTCCTAACAGATACTGCTAGCTCTGCACGTGAGCAGCTCGTATACTGTCATACTTGTTACGTAGAGGGATTGGTATACATCCCGTCGCCTACATCCGCTGCCCTATGCAAATGGTTTCTATCCCTAATTTGTAGAGGTGTGTATTAAGTTTTGAGGCAACTAACCCTTCACCAGTAGCACATCTCCACCTCTGACAAGACACAGGGTTTTTCCCCAAAGATCTTCCAACTGGTTTGCTATGTATTTAAATAAGAAATACAAATATGATAATATGACTACAGAGTATGAATTCAATTTTACTATGGCAATTGTGTTCCCTACATTTCTAAAAAAATGGGTAGGGCTCAAAGAAAAGTCTTTCAAAAAAGCGTTACAAACCTACAGGGGCTTATAGATAAAATCACATGTACGATTTCATGTTGAGTAATAAAGAGTTAATGGTAATTAAAAAAACACATGACTTTAGTAATTGCTGAATCATTTTTTTAATTCAGCACTTACATTTATAATGGTAGATTTTTTAATTTCATGGAAGCTTTTGCTTATTATTAAACATTTCCGAGAAGGTTTACAGCCATAAATTGCGGATTTTTCTGTATACAGCAATTCTATTGTTATGATTTAACCTAAAGAATACTAAATTAAAATTGATTTACTAAATAGGTTAAGGATAGCATACTTATTCAAGATTTCAACCCTATTTCATGCTTAGACAGGCAGATCTTAATTATACACAAAAGAATACAAATGTTATTAGCATGATAATAATTATTTAGAAGTCGTCCTCTTTAAAAAAAAATTAAAGCAGTATTGTCATTCGTGCAGCCACATTTTTCAATAGAATGACAGCTACGCTAGTCATAGATATGTTCAAAGAACATATACAATATTCAAAGCTGTGCAGCCGACATGTTATCAGGATAAGCTAGAGTAGGTACTGCCAGCAACGCACTGCACACTAATCATTATGTCCTACCCATGGTTCTACATGCAAACACAATCCTTTGTGACATTTTGTCAAATATTTTGAGGTTTCTATACTTATCGTTTTTCCCTTTGCGCTCATTAACATACAGCCACCCAGAAACCGGAGTCGCAAATTGTTTGTACTTCAGTTCTTCGCAAGGCTAACACCATGACAAATTAATGAAAGGGAAATTAAAGATTTAAGTATTTCCAAGTCTAGCAGATGAGTCGAAGGGCAGCAAAATTTAAGTTCGTATTTGCAAGCGGGTTTCCTCATAACTGATGGAGAAAATGCAGTGTTTCTGTCTGTATCTGTGCTCTGAGAGATGTAAACATTACATACAGTACCCAGCACACGACATACTCGATAAATCAATTTATAGGTCTTGCATTTTCCTCGCCTGCGCTGCAGGTCAATACTTACTGTCAATGAGCCCATATTCTATCAGACTGAGAAAATGTAAAAATGGCTCAGGACTAAACAGTTGGCTACCGTACAAGCAATGCATTTCTCAACATTGATTTGCCAGAAGTGTTTCTGTTGTCTTGTTGCTCTAGGCTGGCATTTTTAATTATTTCTGAGACAAATGGATCATTCATACACAGAAAATCTGTAGGGCTTCTTGTCAAATTAATAAAATAATAATGAAAGTAGTCATTTTGGACTGCGGACTGTCAAAATACCTGAAAAGCTCTACAGTAATCTACATGCTTAAGCAAACCAAAATGCTTCTCCGTGTTATTTTAAATCTTAAGTACTGTGACATAAAATAGATTGTATAGTGTCCATTGTATACAATGACACCTACTGTGACACAACCGACTATGTTTAATGACCTTTTTAAATCTTATACCTAGAGTCCATAAAAGCATTGTAATTCAGTTGTAAAACACACTTTAATAATCAAAATGCAGCTGTTAAAATAGCATTGCTCATAATTCTAACTTCAGGCAATTTTTTTGTTTTTAATGCAGAAGAGCAGACCACAGTTTAAAATTCCTATGAGGTCACTATTGGCCATTACAGTGTTTTTTTGCAACTTAATAATAGATGTTTTAAAGTTTAAGTGCAGCCTCAGGCACTCATAAGCATTTATTACAAATCGCTGGTTGCCTCCCTTATGCAGAGAGGAATAACATTTACATACAGTAGCACAGATTAATAAGATAAAAAATTTGAAAAAGCCGTCAGTCAGGGAGTGGAACTGGTGCTAATAAAGCCCACTATATTCTTCGGAAATATCAAGCCGTCTGTTCCAATATTTTGCCATTCCCCATGAGGTATACAAATCCAAATCAGATAAGACTCAAGCAATGCCAAAGACATGCTGCTCTGCTCTCCAGTGGCATCCAGCTGAATCTTTTATTTATCTTCAGAGCAATTGTACATTCTCGTATACTAAAGACTGAAATAAACCCAACATCCCTCATCTGAAAGTTTCATAAAACGGGGCCCACTTCTTCCTTGTTTGCTAAACCGTGATTAGCGACTACAACACAGCGCAAAGGGCGTGCTATAGTAAGTATATATAATAGCAGGCACGGGACCGCTAGAGGAAAGGCTAGTTAAAAAGCACCGCGTCTTGCTGTAGTTTAACATGACGCTCACATGAAACAGAACACGGAGGAAATCAAATTGCTTAAGCGAAGGAAATCCAAGTAGTCTTACACTTTTCTGCTTTATATTAGAAAGACAGCTTAGAAGCCAGGCTGCCAAAGACATTAGGCAAGGTAAAGCGCAATTCTTGTAAAATAGCACACACAATGTGGCATTATGATTAAACTGCAAAGGTACTTGTTATAACAAATCGCTTTGTAAATCAAATAAACTACAGCATAAAAAAAGAACATAAAATCATTTCTGCACCCTTGTAATGCCCATAATTTTAAAAGTACGGCATTAAGAACAGGAAGTCAGAAGGAAACCAATCAGTAATTTTTAGTAAGATTTCTCCCAAAGATAAACCACACTTATTTACACAACTGTTTGTACGACTCTCCTCCTGAGCAGGGTTCTCAATTGAAGACAAAAAGGAGATTCGGTTTCCTTCTCATTTTTCTTCAAGAACACTGTCATATTAACATTGAATAATTACTAAAAATTGTAATACACTGGTGTAATATTACCTTTTGCCAAATTGCATTAATCAAAAAGTGAGCCCACTGCAATCAAGTAATTAAGTGTAAAAAAATTCGGCGTATTTGCATAGCATATCTTCCCCGGCTTGTTTGCTGTACCGCAGTGTGTTTAATTCCTGGGTGGGTTTTTTGTTGTTGGTGGTTTGGTTTAGTTGCAGAGATGCCAAGCAGAAAGGTAAGTAAATGGGAGTAAAGCGGCTTTCACTGCGCAGCGGTGAAAGAAAAGTGCCCAAGACCAGACGAGGAATGACAGCCACCTTGCCCACTCTGAGTACGTACACAATAAAATAAATCCTGCTTGACCTCCTCAGGAAACCAGACTATTGTTCACCAGGAGAAGTAGTAAACACGGCTGCTTAATTACGCACAAGCAAGCACCCCGGTACATCGGGCTTCTGCTACAAAAATAAGGAGTTTCTTGTTCTGGTGGGTTTCTTCCGGAGGGGGGAAAAAAATTGTATAAATAGTAAAGATCATTTCAGGTATATATTAAACTGGATAAAGTCGGAAAGAGCTCCTTTGTATAATGTCACAAAGCAACCTTTAATGCTAATAGAATAAATGCACACACAATTATTTTTATAGTCTTTTGTCTCCCAAGTTTATTTTAGGGGTGAGCAAAGGTTTCTTTTCCAGATCGGCACCTAAACTTGTCGAATTCTGGTGCCAAAAAAATATTAATTGGAAAGATGAATTTTATTAAAAAGAAGGGGGATTTTTGACGATTTTTTTGTTTGTTTGTTTGTCAGAACAGCGTCTGTAAAGCGTGGCTTCTTCCACCAGTCTATCGTAGGCTAGCTGTGAATAGTGCCCATTTTGAGATTAGGAGATTAGGTTATTCATCACTTGAGATGCTCCCTGCTGTGCTGCTACTATCAGAGCGCAGCCAAATCAAAACATCTCTGGAAGGCATTTCAGAATAATTGAATGCATCATAATTTCCCTATTAATACATATCTCATATTACAGATTATGCATGAAATGTTCACATTATCTGTTACTTTTTGTTAACGTCTTGCTCCTTGCCAGTAAATTTAATACACAGAGTGAATCAGCATGCCATGATGAAGGGATAGGTTACTGATAGCCATTTTTTCAGGATTCAGTAGAAAATTAAAGTAAATCGATCATTTTATAGCCCCACTGGAATGTCTACAAGGGCATGTTGCTAAGCAAATGGTAATTTAAATGTACTGTGTAATTTTTCTAAGCAATTTACTGAAAGCAGATTTTATTTCTCACTTACTTAATATCAGATGCTCTTTATCTGTTAGTGCATGATGTATCAGTTATAGAAAAATTATTAATCTATGGTTTAATCAAATGGCAAATATACAGTGATTTGACAGCTAGTTGTATACATATTAGGATGTCTTAATTCACATGAATTACAGTAATATCACTTGCTATTATCTTAAAAGACACAAGATGATTAAATTACATACATAAAAAACACAGTAAGTTCCAGGTAAGTCAGCATAAATCCTAAAGAAACAGTAATCCAGCTGTCTATTACATTTCACAAAAACCAGTCATACTTGTCATTTACATTTTATTTTATTTTTTGCATGAATAGATCTACTCCTTCAAAAGTTATCTAGCAACTGAAAATACAGCACCTGTTACGGTACCTATAGAATTCACCACAATTAAAAATGAAATTGTGAAAACAAAAACTGGGATGGGATTAAAAGAGAGTCATGAATGTTTCAAGGCGATTAATTACCAGCTGGATGGGAGCCGTGCCCAGTTTACATATTCCGTGCACATATACTGCTTTTAACAAAGAATATTTAACATATACCTCAGGTAACTCCTAGCCCTTATTTAGGCAAAATGCCAGTTGTCTTTCAGTGCAAATTTTGCCTCAAAGGCAGAAGGATCAGGTTCATTAGAGTATTTTAACTTTAAGAATTATTCCAAGTATGTGAATGGTTTAAAAAAAACCCAAATAAGGCCCCAGAAAATAATCTCCCTCTTCCCCCGCAAACTCTGAGATGTGCTTGATGACAGCCTTCATTTTTATGAAATACAAAGAAGTCTCCATTTATCCTTCAGGTCCCTTAGAATGAACGTAGGGTCCTCCTACTGCTGATGCACAAAATGTATTATTGTCATTAATGAAAAAGTTAATGGGCCATTTTCTTATATATCAATTTACATTTTACAATTTGAGTATACAAATGATATGTACAGCAGAGAGCTGATTATTTTTGCTCAAGGAAATAGTTTTAATGTGTTTTATGGACATCAAATGTTGTGAATAATGATGCATCCACAGAATGCAAATAGGATGACAGTTCTTGTGCTGTGATCAACAGTCCTTGGATAAAAGGTCTGCAGTGACAATAATATTCTGTGGAGGGTCTGAACAGTAAAAAATGGGAAACAAGAGGATACCGTGATGTTCAAAATGTACATCAGGAGATAGATTTGAAATTGTCACTACCATCGTTATTTCACAAGTACAGTGTAATGGCAATTTACAAGTGAAATATACTCCAAAATCCCATTTTATACTGTGGTGTTTCACAGCAAATGGATTGCCTAGCCTTTTTTAATAGCTTGTTCTCAGGATGAAACTTTTGGGTTTAACCAAACATGCTTATCTAGTGCGTGCCTCGGGTTACATGAGGCCAGCAGAAATTTATTAGTAGCATCTCCCAGATCTAGTAGACGGTTAATCTTGCAAGACAGCCTGCGCAGGTAGGAGTGACCATACTACATCTCTCCACGCCATGGTACTTGGAGCGGGGTGCCGTCCCTCGAAAGATTCAGGGTGGCCCCAGTACCGATTCCCAACAGGAGGTCCCAAAGGGGACCGGTCGCGTCCACAGGACTGAAGTGGTCACTACTTTTGGGACCTAAAGCCACACTGATGCAACTGCAGGCAGCTCGCTCTAGTAGAGGAAAGATTTAGAGCAGCTCTACCTAGTAGAAGAGCTGAAGTGCACCCCAGTTGCGCGTACCACAATTCTCTACCACGCTCATGAGGAAAATATCATACATTTGGAACATATTTGAAAAAGAAGGTACAAGGTACACGATCAGACAGAACTAAAGCATTAAAGTGTTCCCTTCCCTGGCATTGTACTAATTTTCACCAGGATACGTTTGTAGATTGTTACCGGACCTGCAAACTGTTTTCTAGAGTTTCTCACCACGGCTATAAAAGGAGGTGCAATTACTGCAGTTTGCAAATTACTGCTTATGCTAGAGCAACCCAGGTTGAAATGCAACACTGGATTTTTATTTCTTTACCCCCCAAATCCAGTGCTGATAAACAAACTATGCTGTGCCAGCACTCTTCAGGTAGTTTCAGATTTCAAGATAGACTACAGTTACTGTGGCCTGTGTAAATCAATCTTAAGCCACGGTATTAGAAACAGAGTTACCCAAAAGATACTCAGTTCATGAAGGCGGGGAGGAAAGTAAGAACAGATGTTGTGGTATGGTTCACCTTTGCTACATGTGCTGTGTGCGGTACCCCATAACTACTGGCTAGGTCAGCTCTACAAGAAAGAGTATCAGGCTCACAGAGATTTTTTTAAAAGGCATTTTAAAAAAGTAGAAAGCCTAACTGGCCTGCAAGAATAGGTAAAGCAGCACGATGCTCCTCCAAAGGCTCAAATGTTGCCAAAACCCAACTATCTACCACATTATAAAAACTACATAATATTCTGCATAAAAACCCTGCCAAAATACTTCCGTTGGTCTCCCTGAACTACTGGGGGTTGCACCTGAGCACAGTTACACAGAAAGAAAATATAGAGTTATTGGATGTTCATCGCTGTGTGCCCGAATTAAAATCGAGGTGATAACTAGAGATGTAGGTGAGCTGAGGTATTGTGTATAGAAAGAGATACAGATACATGAATTGGGTTTGGGAAACCTCCAGGAAACTACAGTGGGCAACTTCAGACAGATCTCCGCTTTCCAAAATTCAGGCTGACAGCATGTAGAGGCTCCAGAGCTCTGTCTAGAAATCAGAATCGTGAACAAATTTAAGTTGATGAGATTCAATTGATAAAAACTAGAATGGCAGATTGATGGCCTTGCTCTCTAGTACCTCCTGAGGTTTCTTCTCAAAAAGGAAACGGGACTGATTTTCCTTGAGGCATCTCCCAGCTACCCCTTACGTTGGAACAAGCGTACAGAGTTCACTGGTGGCACTTCCAGTTTGCATCCATGTAGGCAGGAGGACAGGAAAGCCTGTTGGCCACCTTTGCTGCTCTCTTTGCAACCAAAAGTTGGGTAGTGCACATTTGTCACTATCGAACCTTGGGTTTAGGAGACCAATACTGAGTATTCCACATTTGCAGCAGTGTGATTCAGATGAAGTCTATCTGGTCACATCAACAACAAAAAGCGCTAATTTTTTAGGCTAGGGCTGGGGAATCTAATTAAGCATGAAGCAAACCAACGGCATTCTGGATACCATGGAATAACTTAACAAATCCTCAATTTCTGATGTTAACCATTATGCTAAAGCGCTACAGTATTCTAACAGCTTTCCACACAAAACACTATCCTGGAAGCATTTTAACTATACTCTCAGCCGATCATCTCTACAAAGCCAACATTACATGAAGTGACAATTCAGTGCCATCACCCTGTTCCTTAAATTAACATATCTAATTTCTTCCAAATCTCCTTCCAAGAAAACAAAGCTTCTGATCAGAGGCGAAGGGCTCATCTGCACAGCACTAACTCAACCTGTAGTGACTGCCACAAAAAGAAGAGAAGGGCAGTTGTCTCTTTTGAGCTCAAAATGTTTGTTTTAACACATCTACGCTGATCCCATCTCCAGTCTAAGAGGGAGCCGCTAGAAGTCAGAGTCTCTCACGTGAAAAGAACATGAAGGTCTCACCCCACTTGCAGAGATCTCGTCAGGGTTGTTCCGTGCACAGCAGTAACGCAATGCAGCCAGGGCAGGGAGAACAAAACGCGTATTTTAGAGTCACAGGAAAAATACAGAGAAGAAAAAAAACATCCCCTCAAAGTAATCCAAGTTAATAAAACAAAAACATAATTCTCCGAAACATGACAGGCACAATCTTCTTTTTTTTTCTGTTAAGTTCGCAATTCATCCTGAAAAATATAACAAATATCCTGCTGCACATTGACGTGTTTTGTAACAATACAGAACCCTTCACTAGCAAAAACACTTGGAGTTTGTAATCAAGAATAAGATTTACTGCATTTTAGAATATGTGCATTGAAATACAACTTCCCTAAATAATACTAGTAATTCTCTTTTTTATCATTCCATATCAAACTGTAACCTAACTGTATCAAGGGAGCTAAGAAAAACCCAAGGAAATCTGATGAACAGCTTCCTCCAAGCAGAAGAGGTTTCTGTCTTTAACTTCAAATTGATAGCAAATATTGATCAAATTCTACTCCTGGTCACAAAACCATACATCTCATTGATTATAAATGGAGGGGTACGTAGGTATTCTGTAGGTACACATTTCCTCTAAAGATATTAGGTATTAAGAGGATGTTTGCTTTTAAGCATATGGTAAAGTGTTTTGATGAACAAGGATAAATACTGGTTTGCCTATGTCAAAAATGAACATCTAAATGTTTTTTTTAGACTGCAGGTCACTTTTATGTTTACAAAAATAATGTTTACATTATGTTTACAAACAGGATATACATTTATTTTCATTTACCTATTTCTTGTTGTTTACTATTAACTTTCTAAACAAGATCACAGCATGTTTGATAATAAGGAAAAAATACCGCTGTAGATTAAATCTAGTAAAGACAACATCAGCCTAAGTCAAAGGAAGCATTTTATATAACTTTTTTGTACAAAAAAATATTTTGAGCAAAATCTTTCTTGTCCCTAACGCTCCAAGTAAGTTCAGTTGCAAGGTGGAAAGATGCAATGCAAATTAACAAAGATAAACTTGCTATTTAAAAAAAAGCAAGGATAAAAGATCCTGCAAATGGCAGGCTTCAATTGGTCCCTCTATTCTGGAACAGATTACTAGAAGTGAGCAACCAGACTTGGCCAGATATTTACGTGCTAGCCAAAACTCCAGGCTGATTTACTGACAAGCTGAGAAGTCGACAACACCAAAGCGTCCTGCAACTCCCGTGCTCTAATAATCAGGACAAAATTCTTGAAGCTTTAAGCATAAGTCAATGTCCAAGGTGTACCAACCCATCAGTTGTGGTTTACTGATGTCCAGCCCAGCGGCTGATTCACTATAACCTGCCCCTCCTTTTAAAGTCATCTAATGCAAAGTTTTGCCAATGGAGGTGACTGAACATCGGCAGCCTTTTCTTGGGAACACGGAGCAACCTCGCTGGAGGAGCTGGTTCATCTCCGTTGCTATATAAGAAGCCTTAAGAGATGTGTTTCCCTGGAGTAGCACTAGTTTGTACAGATACCCTGCTTAATTTCCACAGCTGTAGAAAAGGAGTAGTAATTTTTGAACAATGTATTTACTTAATTATGCCAGTGGGTATCATTTTCACATTTTGCTCTTTGTGGAAATCATCTACTTCATTTTAAAGGTGTAAAAATTGAACCTCGTGAAGGTTAAACGGCTTGTCAAGAATTACTGTAATCCTGATTCTGACACTAACTAGCTGTGCCAATTTGGATTTGTCACTTCATTTCTCCAAGCCGCTCCTTCCCCGTTTGTAATGTCACTTCCAAACTTTATTTAGTGGCAAAGTGCTAATGTAAGTGCAAAGTATTACTAATCCTGTGTGCGGCAGACACTGGGATGTAATTCAAGATCTTCTGGCTCCCGGTCCTGTGCTTAACTGTAGATCTCGAGACTGCTGAGGACTGTCTTCCCTCTTTCCAATTTTTTTTAACATGTGCAATTTCAGACAAAGGGTTGAGGGCTTCTATTGTGAACCTTGTTTGGAAAAATATTTCTGCCAATTTTAGAAGACTTTTACTTCTGGATACTCACTGAAAAAACCATGACTTTTTAACTAGAGAAAAATAAAACATTACAATATTTTGGCCAGTCCAGCTTACTAGTATTCTGCAAAACTGGCAGCAGGAGTAAATAAATACAGACAGAAAGACAAGGAAAACCTAAGTGAGAATTAAAGGCTGTTGTTTTAACTGGGCTGGGAGGGAAAAGTAGGAAGATATGACCTGCAGCTCTGTAGTTCATTAAGGTTATCATCTTCCTGCCTTAGGTAAAAATTATGGTGCAACCTCCTTGCAGATTTTCACGTTTCCAGCTATCTTGCAGGAAGCCCCATTGATCTTTAAGCACTGAACAGATCAGGACGCTGAGGTGCCGTCAGAACCGAGGGCTCATTTGTTCCACACAGGGTTACTGCCACTTTTTATAAAAAGTTTTGAGTTGTAAACTTCTTCTGTTTCGTGTTTTCCTCCTGACCTCCAAGGAAACCAATCAACACATGGCACGCATGTAGTATGTACTACTACAGCACACACCTGGAAAACGGTTTCTGTGTGTATTTCCCAAATACTCAGCTGATTTGGGACCGTGAACTTGCACAAGGAAACCCAGGTATTGATGAGATCTAGCAATGACAATCCTCTGTGCACGATCAGCAGTCAGGCAGGGACCAGGCACTTTCATTCCTCTGCACGGCTCAGACTTCTCTGAAATCTGGTCTCCAGACCAGTTACATTTTGCAATATCAGAAGTACTGATAACATCACTTGCCATATCTTCTTCAGAAAGCGCCTAAACCAGATCTGGCTTATTCAGGCAATCGGCAAGCGACCTTCCCCTGCTCCGGGAACACTGCAAACGTTCACCCGTTCTGCAGCAGTGTCAACTGTAAGTACAGTTGTGACAACAGTCAATTTGAGGTCTGCCGGAGCATATTTAATTACAGATAACACTAGTTATGTGTCAAATGTGGCCGATAAAAAAAAAAAGCGTCTGATGAGGACTGATTTCCCATGCTTTCATTATCAACGGTTACAAGTGGACAATAAACACATGATGCAATGCATTATTCCCTTTTGGTCTGACTTTCATCAGAAGTTCATTTGCTTCTCCTTGCTTGACCTTTTTTGAGCATTAGTTTCTTTGTATTTAGCGTGGAAGGTACCTACACGCTTTGGCACAGGGCTATGAAAAGATGAGCTCCTACAAAGGAGACCAAAAAGTTCTTTATGGCTTACAACTGTCATTTTTTTCCTGCCCTTTAGCAGTCAGTTTAACAGAAGAAGAAACAGAACAAAGAAACAACCATCAGGTTGTTATTGGCCATCAGAGCCGCGATTTGTTTCTTTAGTTAAGCAGCCAGTATTGATTTCTAGGTCAAAGTCACATTGCATAATTCTACCATTTTCAGCACAGAAACAAGAGGGTGAATTTGACCCACCATTTTGTCCTGAAAGAGATAGTCCGCTGCGTTACGAATCCACACAATTTTCTACACCGCAGTGAGTTTAATACAGCCCTGCTCAGGGAGTTCAGACATGCTGAAGCAATTCATGGGGTAGATCTGCAGCTTGCTTAAATAGCTGTAGTTCCCACGGGCTTCGTGAAACTATGACCAATTTACACAGCAGAGGATACGGCTCATTGTGTGCAACAGAAAAGGGCTCTGCCCTGGCTCCGCGCAAGCAAGTACGGACAGGATCGCTGGAGTGGGCTTGAGCAACGGGCTTTGGGTCTTTGGGGGATGCCGAGGCTCACGCAGGAAAGGTTAGAACTGGCCACTTGCCTGTTTGTTTAACTCCACCAGCTTCCTTATACAAAATCCTATTTACTCTGCCGCTCTTCTGTGGCAAGAAGAGTAAATATTAGCTTAATGTAGAGAATCTAAGTAACACAAGGGGAAAAAAAAGTAGCAGGAGAGGAGGTAATAAAATGTGCCTTTAACTCAGATTAAGTGCTTTAATTTGATTATTAATAATTTTTGCTTATTGTGCATTTGCATCCGGAAGTTCCAAGCAGGCAGAGCGGTACTATTAGGCATTAAACAACATTCCTCATGAGAAACAGACAAAATACGGGATTAAAGCATTAACACTATGCCATTTTTACAGATGCTTGCTCGTTCTTAACGCAGGCAGGGACAGATGGCATGCCTTGCCTGCTGCCCCCACAAAAAGCTACGGCAGAGCTGGAAACCGACCTCCGCCCCCCTGACCTGGTGCCTTTTTTCCGCCCATAGGCATTTATGGCCGGATTCAGCCTTACCGCTCCTATTTTGAGCTCTCCCTTCGGTGTTAACAACTAACAGTGCCTTCTTGCAAACTATACAAGCTGTCACTCAGGTATGCAAGCGAGGAAGTTAAATCTCCAGTTTGTTTGTGGGGAAAGGGCACGCAGCCAGTTCTCCACTGAGAGAGTCACTTATCTTCTGGGACTGATGCAAAGGGAGAAGAGCAGGGCTGGAGCGGTTTTGGGTTTTTTAAGGTGAACCGAACAGTTGAACCGATAAACCAGGGAGCTTGGTTTCCAAAGCACTGCCGATTGCCGTTACCTTTCTCTTTTGTGAGTTCAGAATTTTTATTTTTCTTCTGGCCGCCACCAAGCTTATTACAGGCTAATAGTTTATGGCAGGAGATTAGTGAGGTAAGATTTCTTCAAGATACAGAACAGAAAAACTAAAACATGGGGAAAACTGAAGTGACAAGGTAGTATCTTACTGGAAAGTGAGCTGGGATAATTAGTTATGATGTAATAAAATGAAACCTGCGACAGAAGTTTAAGGCTGAACTTAAAAAGAAATAACATTTTTCTTTATTTTGAGATTCAGTGGGCCAAACCCAGCTACTGAACAAGCAGATGAAAGTGCCAGTAACTTCAGTGGATTTGCATGTGCTTAAGCCACTTGCAGAGGTTTGATCTATTCCCAGTACCTTACAGAAACAGAGGAGTTAGTTCAGCAGCACTCAGAATCAGCATGACTTCTGCCCATCTTAAACAATAGTGGAAAAAATGGTGCTTTTAATTTAGAAGAAATGCCGGATTCACTGTCATTCAAATCCACATTGGTAAATCACTTTCTAAGGCTTTTTTTTTCCTTTTTGTTCAGAAACCTGCATTTTTACAGTTTATACTCTTCATTGTAGGAATATCTGCCAATCATTTTGATCCTGCCAGCTCTCCTTTATTAATTGATTAGCTACTGGAATGATCTACCAGTATTTAACAGACTTCTATCCCCAAATAATTACTCTGAAAAATAAATATATTTAACTGTTTCAGCCGAAACCAGAAATTCATGTGCACTGACCACAAAAACACGGGTCTCTGTAAATACTGCAAAGTGCTGCTGAATGCAATACTCCCAGCAATTTGCCCTTTTTTTTTTTTTTGTTATTTCATATTCTATTACAGAATTTGTGGACTGCATCATATATTACATTAAATGTCTTAGGTGAAGGTGGCTACAGAGCTTGAAAAAATTAATCTGATGTTAGAGGTTAGTGCAATTTAGATGTCTATGTTCAAGACTAACAACCACAAGAGTCTTACGCAGACGTTTAGCAAGGCTCGTGTCCCATGCCTTTTCTCCCCTAATGCTGCTTCCCTACAAAGAGTTCTCTCGCTGTCCGTACACAATACGCTTCCATTTTAACTAACTACTCACTAGGTCTCCCTGAGCTCAAATCTTGTACAGGGCTGAATCTGACTGTGTGTAACCCATGCTGATGAGTTCAGCGCAAAGAAAAGAACTGTGACTTCTTCATAGACTCCTAGAAGAGGCCGGGTTGGAAGGGACCTCAAAAGATCATCTAGCACAATCTTTCTTGCATTCAGAAACACTGCTGTAACTCACCTCTTAAGTAATAAACTTCATCACATGGCTGGGGGGTGGTGGGGGAGAAAAAAAAGAGAGGAAAGCAAAACCTAGATTCAGTGCCCCCCTCAAACCGAGTAGGTTCAAAGCCACAGGGCAGTCTTGGGCACTGAAATGGAGACAGTGACACCTTTCAGAAAAGAGTAAATATTCATAGAAAGAGAGCAAGAGAACAATAAAGAACCTTCTTCTCTAGCCTGGCAATAAGGATGATGTTGAAGGAGAAAGACAACCTGTAGACTAGTTCCTCATCTCAGCAAGACGTACACGTTTTATCCAATGCCTCTTAAAATGAAAAAAGACATTAACACTTCATCCTCTTCTTTTTCTGAAAACGTATTCCTTCTGTTCCTCAGATTTGCACCAACAAAAGTACACTGTAGTCTCACCAAGCACTGGTATTCTGACATTAAACCCCAAACTAATGAAGTTTCCTGGTTTTTAAATATCAGTTGAATGCAGGGGAATATTCGACAGAGCTGCATTATCGCTGTACACATGGTCGTGTTAAGTAGGAAGACCTAATGACAGAGGTCAGTCAAAGCACAGGGAGGTCAGGTGAACAACTATTTATTTAATGACTCTGAAATTACTAACTATTCATTTTACAGAACATCATCCCAATCCTCACTGATGTAAAAGCCAGACAGAAATATTCCCAACCTAGTTTGGGATTTACTTTTTCTTTAAACTAGATGTATTCCAAGTTCCTCGCAGCTCTGATGCTTACTTTGTAAGATAAAAGTCCACTTTAGAGCCACATAAATCAAAATAACTAAGATCCTCTAAGGAAGAAAAATGTAGAATTTCTTAACACATAGAACAATGTTTAAGCAGTACAGAGTAAGCAAATTCACACATGGGAACAGCTGAAGTCAAGTCTAAATATATACGCTTCATTTGAAAATGGTACTTTTCAAGGAGTTCAGTGGTTTCACAGACTAAAGAGGTAGCATGGGGAGTCTAAAGCACTCCAGGGATTTCAGATGGAATCCCACTGTGGTTTATCAAGTGGGGAATCATAACCTTAGAAGAAGTGAATTTCTAGGCCTTGACTTGCTGAGCAATGAGGTACCTCTTTGGATGAAGTACCTCATGTAGGAACAAAAAAAAAAAAAAATCCGACAGAGAACTCCAAGTAGTGCTGCAAGTTTACTGCAAAGCCAAGGCAGGTCTGCAACTAGGTTGGAGATCCACGTTCTCTGATAGCACCTCACGGAGAATAAGAATGCAGCATCCTAAAGGAAATGATAAATGTATGCTGCTTTATTACGCAGTGAATGCCGCTACATGAGAAGTAATGTAATATAGTCAACATAGTAGCTGGAAAGAAAATTTTTGGAAACACAGAATTCAGCTGTTTCGCTCATTCTAAAGTAAAATGTCTCGTGCACTAGTTTGATACTCTAGTACTTTCCTCTAGGAACGCATAGTCTCATCTTACTGTACCTATGGTTCCGTTTTACTGGAATGCATTTAGAAATGTTCCTCTACTAAAAGAATCAACTTTCTGCTTAATAAATACAGTTTGAAATATTATCAATGCTTTATATTATTAAAAACTATAACTAGATAAAAGAGAGTCAACAAATATTGTGTGACGTGTTGGAATGACCGGTTTCGTGTACCATGCATGCTGAGGCTGGCTGGATGACGAACAGGTTGGAGAACCGACTGATGTTGGACATCACCTTCAGATCAAAATCTCCGCGAAGAGACCCAGTGGCGTCGGCGCGGCCATGCCTGGGCTCCAGGCAGCAACCATCCTCCAGTGGCAGCGTGAAGCCACGGAAGGGCTGCTGAAGTTTCTCCTGTGAATTTTTCCGCTTACACGTTTATATTGCAGGGCAAAGTTGTAGGAATTTTAAAAGCAATCTTTGCTGAATTCTCATGGCAAAACCTGCATGGATTACAACCCTATATTCTTTATCAACTTTGATCACAGTGTAAGTGTCATTTTGTGTTACGTGGAAGAAAATATGTGTCCTATTCATGCCTCTATACAGCTTAATATATGCAACTGTGACTTAGAGAAAAATATATATGGAAAACAAGAGTCCAATAAACTAAGTTCACTTTAAAGTGGATTCTGTTTAAACTTTCTACTAGGATTAATTATAATTCAGTGGAAATGCTTTTTTTTAAAAAAAAAAAAAGTGGTTTATAATTATATTTTATTTTTAATGAAAACCAGTAATGAAAAACATAAATAGTGTATCTTTTAATGATCAACACACTGACTAATTCCACTAATGCTGAGTAGCATGTGCTGAAATGATGGATTATCTTAAAATATAATTTTACTAGCTCTGCTATGTAATTTGTTAAGCATTTAGTAATAAGTATGTCTAATAAAATATGAAAAAAATATTTAGAAAATGAACCATAATTTTAATATAATTTTAATTAATGGGAGTGCAATTGCAGTGGTTTAAATTACATTCCCAGTGGTAAAAAGCCTTTCAAACCTAATTTGTAAGCCAAGATGGTGGCTTTAATGACTGGCAGCAAAGTTTCTTCAACAGATTTCATGGGGCATGATCCAAAGATAATAGGTTTTCAGCCCAATGACAATCCAATTACAATGCCAATCAAAGCCAACTTCATGCACTCTAATTATCAGATTTAGCTGTCAGTTCAAATACAAACATAACACTTTTATTTAAATAAAAATTTAATTTAGAAAAAAAGAAGACTTCATGTGTGATTTATTGAGACTGCAAGAGCAATCTAACTTATTTCTCTAGTAATATAATAAAATCAGTCTTGTATTAAAAATGTGAAAACTTTTCATTCTCCTGTATGTGCTATGCTGTATTATTCAGGAGTTAATTTAAGCAAAAAAGCATAACATAACATGGCAGCAGATATTTGCAGACTAGAAGTAGGTTAAATAGAGTAGCAAGGTTTCAATGAGACAAAACTCCAAGTGAATAAATGACAAAACCTAATTAGTTTTTTACCAGTAATCAGGAGAAGCTATGTTAAGACCACAACCCATTTATGTAGGGCTACAGCACACATAATCTATTCTAGCTCTCCTCCCTTCTCTCTCTGCTTCTGTGGATAATGAGTGTGCAAATGCATAGCTTTTTATTATAGGCGCATGCTTAGTTGTATACGCGCGGAAGAAATATGTAAGTTATAAAAAACACAAAAAATGTTATGTTAAAATAAATTTAATGTTCCAAATATAGGCATCTCCCAGCTGAAATAGCCCCATGGTACCTACCAACTGCAACCTTGCTATTATTCTCTCTCTCTATCAAAAGTTATTATTTATTAATTAACGTAATTATAAAGATCTCAATATAGGAAGGAAAAGCTAGTTCAGGACTCTGTATGCTATAATACATTACAGCACAATTATCAACTCAGGCTTGGTTGAAACAGAGGTAATTGTCCTGTAACATATTTAATACATATAAAATCCTGTCTTCCCACAACTAAAAGAAATAGGAGAAAAGAATTACAGAAGGAGCAATTATTATACCATTCTTTAAGAATGTGAACTAATTTCCACTTGCCATTTACTCCCCCTGTTGTATATCAACTCCTAAATGTTCGGCAGCTTGTCGGTTATAGCTAGCACACCAAGAGTATTAGATTCTACAGGCTCTTATCTTCAGTGGATTCAAAAAACATACATCCACTGCAGATACTAAAAGTGATTCCTGTATTGTGGCTGCCAAAACCAAAAGGTAACATTATGATAGGTGCAAATGCTAAGAACAGTAACACGCTTATTGACACCCCAAATGTTTGAAATAAATATAGCTTTCACTATATCCAAACGTTGAAACTGAATTAAAAATCCTGAATTAAAAAAAAGTAATTGGTGGCTCGCCTGTGCTCACCTTTTATTTTAATCATTTACGCTACTTCGGCTATGACAGTATTCTTTATCATGAAACTCAAGCCATGCCAGCCTCACCTTCCTACCACTTTCCATCATCTAATTCCCAATACATTTCATTCCTCTCCCTCTCTCTCTTTCAGATGGCCATTACATCATTCTTTGCTACTGCAAGGGACTCAACCTCATGACCACTATGTAAGTGCAAAGAAAAAAAATTTCAGGAACTGGAATAAATGGGAAGGAGAAGTACTACGTTTATATATAATTCTGAGATGATCATCAATCTGAAGATGGAGCTACCAGATCCTTGAACTCACCATCATTTCTCATGATTTGGGGGTTCTAAATAGCCATATAGTCTTTGCATTTGAATCCATAATAGCTTCAGAGTTCAGCCAACAAAGAAATGTAAAATTAAAAGGCAGAGCTAAGTTCAGTAGTGTTACATTTAAAACACTCTCTGGAGATAAACCATCCAAAGACAAGCAGCTTCCCCATTTTCTGGCCTCTTCTTCCCTCCTCTTTGGCGGTCATCTTCAAGTGCCTCTGTTTCTCAGTACCTCTACCAGAGAGTCCCTCCATGAGATGGGACACGAGCATCCTGGATGCAATCTCAAGACCAGCTACTAGCTCAGAAAAGTTAGGAAATTCACAATTACATTTTGTCAAGGTCATGACATTCCTCTGCTCCCTCTAGCCAAAGTTGGAAGTTAAGAGCTCAGGAACTCAATTCCACCATTTACTGTAGCTGTTTCAACTTGTGCCATTACTACTGTTTGGCTTAGATGTTGTTTTCTGTATTTTTAGCTATGTAATTTTGTAAGTTAAGAAAAGGAAGGTAATAATGATGGATCTTTTGCACGTGGAACACCAAAAAACAAACCCACAACGTATATAATATACACCTCTCAACAGCCTGGTCTGGGGCTAGAGCCCCTAGATTTTGTTTGTATCACTTGCCAGATGTAACGGTAAAATTTCCTGACTTCAATATCATGAGAACAAGAGTCATAATTTATCATCATTGTTACTACTCCTATATTCATTACTACTACTACTTTTATTCTCCAACTCACTCAGGCATCAATAATTGGAAAGATAATTTTGAAAGCCTATTTAGCAATTTGATCATGCTTACACATTGTGAATTGAGGAAGAACACTGAAAAAATTTAGAATTCCTTTACAACCTACTGTTCAGGTTTGATCTGTGCTTGAGGGAAAATGCTCTGAAAACTGTTTTGTTCAAACTTACCTGGAAACACGACATAAAACGTAACATCAGTACACAGTAGGATACGATCTAAATGTGCCTAGGTCCATTGACATTAATAGGATCTACAGAAACTTTTATCAAATGGTGAATCTAGCTCCTAAATTTGTTTTGTTGTTTACTATCCAGAGTTAAAACATCACTATTAACTATTTTTTAGATTTGTACTATTTTATACCAAGATAAATGAAAGAAAACTTTAAAAGAAATAAGCAAATTTTTTTGTTTGTATAAATTCTTCTGCGTCGTCTAAGACTTCTTTTTCTGTCACATTACACTAGAGATGAACATTTTGGAAACAACAGCTAGCCAAATCCTAGAAGCTATTAAAAAATGTTTTCCAAGGTAAAGCATCATGCCAAGAACAATACTAGCACTCAGCATGGAGTAAGATACAAGAAAATACAGCAAAACATGCCAGAAAATTATTCAGCTAACCTCTATTAATGGAAATAACTGAAGTGCAATACTTCCCTCATACAGAATCCATACAAAGAATTTGAAGTTTGTGAGAATGATGAATCAGAAACTTACCCACGGATGTTTTATGCCATTCAAACAAAGCTAAGGTATTTTATTTTCTGAAGACAGGTAAAAGCTGATAAACTACTTCTATGTGCATTTCATCAGAATTTTACCAGCTTGCAAGCGACAGCACAGTTGGGTGGTTTGGTTTTTTTTATGGTTGATACACTCAGTGATCACATATGCAAAATGGAAAATCAGAGTTAACTAGTTAGCTCAGACTGTGGACTGGGATACACCCTGCTCAAATGGCCATAGTTACACTGCATCATCACTGCTTCTAAAAACCTGCCCCATTAATTAAATCTTCAAACCTACATATTTCTCCATATTCCAAGGACTACTGCATGTACTACACAGGATGCTAAACTTAGAAATTTACAGATTACCGAGCTTTTCCTTCATTTTAAAAACAAATTTGAATTCTGAAAGCAGTCTGACCTGTATTCCTAATTTTTTTTATTCCTTGAGGATAATGACCTTTCACAGAATAAGATGACTTTTTATCAGCTTGACCTGGAGAAAAAGGTGACACAGATTTATATTCATACACTCTTCTGATTTTGATGTGGATCTAACTCTGCCATCCTTATTCAGGACAGCAGAATTAGGTCTTTCAGTGCCTCCAGTGAAGATCTAGAGCCTAAGAAAATCTGCAATAAGCAATTACAAGTTCTAGATGAGGGTGAACTGGAAAGATGGAGGAGGGGGGCTTACTTCATTTCATTAAGATAATGCAGTGGGAAAGGTGAATAAGTGAAAGAGTGCATGTGCATGAGAGAAAGAGCTCAGCAAACATCCTTCTGAAATTAGATGGATCCTCAGTTTTGTGTTACCTTGCTTGCCCTTCAGGACAAGCAGAGAGGCAAAGAAGGTAAATTTTTCTTTTTTTTTTTTTTAAGAAAGTTGTTCTTCTGAGGATGCTCACGGCTAGTAAAAGAAGGTCATTTGTCAATAATGGTGTTCTTTGAGATAAGTAGTGATCGCATACAATCTAACTGGGACATACGCACGTCTCATCACTTGAGACTTGCAAACTTTCCTTTGCTCTTCCCCTCCTTCTGCTTGACACGGGACATGCAAGGAAAGACGCACTGGCCCCTCTTTCAGCTATCACTCAATCACAAAGGGCACACCTAGGAGGACTGGGGAAAGTTGATTGGGAGATGAAGGTATTTGTGGAGAAGGAAAGAAGGTCACTTACCAGTAACCAGCATTCTTCAAGCTCCAGTTACCCCAACTACTAATTTACCCCAGAGGATCTTGAATTTCTTCACAGAAAGAGACACCACAGCATTGCTCTATCAAGTATTGCACAGGCTCTTGAAGTACCAGAGAAGGAGCAGCATTTGCGAATGCAGGTCCCCATCGTTGCACAGAAGATACCTGAGAATCCAGACTTCCCCCAAACCTGCCACAAGCTGTTGCCTCAGGTTTTGAGATTTCTATCCAGACAATTTCCACCTGGGGGGAAAACGCATCCCATTTCTTGTTAGCTCCCACCAACTCAAAAAAACAGAGTGATTTTGTGGATATTGTCAGTGTTTTGATAGGGATTGATTTCACTCAAGTACATAATAGTATTTTTTAACATTTTGGCACTTGTCTAATTTAAAAAGATGAATATTGCTCTATTATAGCAGAGATACAAGGTGCAAGTATCAGAGGCGAATGGGATTAATGCTACGCATCTTGGAGAAAGAAACAGAACGAGTCAAGCCTTTTTTTAAAAAAAAAAAAAAATTCTTCCTTTTTGTTATCGTTGGTTTACACTGGAATGTGTGTAAATAGGTTATAAGTTGTTACTTGAAGCCAAATGAAGTTTGAGACTTTTAAAACCAACTGGAGGTTTTAGCAGCCTTTCTTCCCTGAAACAGGATTTCAGATTGCACAGTTAAACCCTTCTGTCAACTCGGAGAGTTGGGCTACTTGTGCTTCAGGTTGAAATCTCCCATGTTGTTAAGCAAAACCAAGATGACGGAAATGTAAACATCTTACTTATTATACGCTTGTTCCTTCAGCAAAACAGAGCTTTAGCCTTAGCAAGCCACGGCAGTATAACACATTGTAAAAACAGTAACAATAGCAAAAATTATTAAACATTTATCTCTCCCATGAGTGAACATCTGGCATGTATCAAAATGCTGCCTTGGGGATTTAGCACCAGAACCTTTAAGGTTTTATGCGACAATGCCTAGAGAGGGCAATAATAGAGCATATTCCGCATAGGTTTTTTAATCACTGGCCTCTTGAAAATATCAAGAGCAGAAGTTGAACCACATATCACTTTATAAATGAAATGTTAGCATTCTCATTTGTGACACAGAAAAAAAAATCAACTGCATTTTTAATTAACTAAGAAGAAATTTAAATTAAACAGTGGGGGGAAAAAAATGATACAAAATATGATATTGCAGATAGCAAACAGATGCAATAGAGGTTCTCTTTTTAGATCTTACATGAAAGAGGCTTTGCTAAGGGGAAGGACTTTTCTGACCTAGGAATTTTTCTGATGGTTTTCAGCTCACTACCTCTACAAAGCTTTTTTTCTCTTTCACCTTAAGTCTTAGGAAAGTTGCAGGAAGCCACTAAGAAAAGCCAGTCAAATACTACGTCCTGACAAGACAGGTAGACACGCACACATTCCCAATCACCATGTGACAGCTCCAGGTCCAACCACAGATGCTCAAAGATTAAGAGTCCTCACAGTTTCGATGCTACAAATAACCTAAGAGCTGCCACTTCAAACAGTTTTTCACTATAAATTGGGGAAGCCTCCTAACTCAGCAGGAGACGAGTCACCTCCTGCATCACCCATGCATGTTCCCAAACACCAGCATAAACTGGGGGTTCACGTCCAACGATCTGCTTGGAGAACGAAGCACACAGGCAGAGCAAGCCCTGGGCCACTAGTGCTGTCACGACATTTGAATTCCACCTTAGTTCACACAGCACATTCTAGAGGAGATAACATATACAGGGGCGTTAAAATTGCATCTTTAATCTTTTCTTTTAGAACATCTTTAGAAAAAAATATATGAATCTGTTTCTAAATCTCCCAAGGAGCTCTAAAGCAACCACTTGGGAAGAGGGAGAGGAGCGAGTGGGGTGCGTGGTTTATGATTACATAAGTCTCTTTTTTTTTTTGGTAGGGACAAGACAAAGATTTATGTAACGCAAGGAAGGAATGCGTGTAATGTGAATGATATTGGGAAGCAACAGAGAAAAACCTGATAGTGAAGATGAAAGTGCAGGGCCTCATATGGATCACGTGTTGGGTCAAGATACAAATGTGAGAGGAGAATATAAAAGGGTTCTGTTCTGACTCTTGTTATAATAAGAAATGATTATACAACTGTGTAGCCATGCTCTCAAGCAGTGCTTCCCTTGCTCCCTTTAAAAACTACATAGCTTTTTTAAAAATGGAAGACAAAGAGCTTGAATATTTTGTGATTAATATTATTATTAACAAGACTGTCCCAGGGTCATAATCTCATAAATAATCCTGTTTGTTTCTTAAATAAGAAGCACAACAACTAAATAATTTCTGGTTGTTTGGGTTTGCTTCTTTACAAGATTTTTGAGATCTATTAATACTTTTTGTTAGATTTTAGTATGTGTGTTAGTATTAAAAAATAAATTGGTTCAGCTATTCACCTTATCTAAGTACTCTTCTAATGTATTTGAGGTTCCATATAAGCCTATAACAGATTTCCTTTCTTCATAAAGGAGCCTAGCCAGTTTACGCACAGATATTCAAACAAAAGGTTCTAAAACTGCGTTTTGGAGGAGCTAAAGATACTGAAAAAACCAGAATTATACAGGGAATATAAGTCAGTCTAGTACTTCCAGAGAACAGCATTTCTGGGTAGCATAAAGGATTCTGATCATAAATTCAACCCTGATTAAACCAATGGTGGATTTGACGCAAGAAAGTAAAGAATGGACGAGAGGAAAGGATGCCGTCACAGGGAAAGGGAGGAAGAAGCCAGCGAACTGACAACTGATGAAAACTAAAGATCCCAAAGACGACTTACATACACTACTTGTCCATTGTTTAAAAAAAACCCCAAGGTGATGTCCTATAAAGGCTGGGAACATCGTTTTTGATGATCAAGACTCAGTATATGTTGGTATCAAAAGACAGTGGTATAGCAGGACAGGTAGGAGTCAGTAGACTATGCTGTGAAGGAAGTGGAAACACACACCCTAGTGTGAGATGCGACTCGGTTTCTCCCAGCCACAGGAAAGCAGTACTGCCGTTAGCTCTGCAAATATACTCAGCTATAGCAGCGCTGAGAAACCCAAGTTTAAAACTGTATTTATTGCACGAAATGAAATTATGATGCCAAAGTAAAATAAACGTCGAGCAGAGTCAGTCAATCATCTGTATCATTCTTTATGGCTCTCATTTATATTTGATATTGAATTGCTCACTTTTTAAAATTCAAATAACCCCCTCTTCGATCCGGTCCTGAATGATTTTACCGAACATATCTTTTTAGTATCTAACACACTGTGATTTTGTTCCACATATGTTGTGCACTAGCTGATTCTATCCTAACCTCACAAAACATATTAAGCTTAATAAATATATTTATGAGAATTACTTTGTATAGTCCTTATGCAATCAGCCATGCTGCGTATGATAGCCCAAGACGATGAAAACCCATTGACTTTTTGTAGCAAATTAGTCTACCACCTAATCGGTGAACCCTGCTAAGCTTTTGAATTATGACGAGAACCAGCAGCTCAGTTAGAACACTCAAATGAATTATATCAATTCATAAACTTGTTCATGTCCAGATTTCATTAGCCACACATTAACAGCATTTTATGTTTATTACTGCTCTGACATAATCTATAAATAACTGAAATGCTAATCATAGTGTTCTGCCGGGCATCATCATTTAATCATAAAGAGATACATTATTATAAACTATAATAGATAATAACAAGTCCGGGTCAATGGCCGCATATTAAAAGATCACAATTATATCCTATAAGGGTATGTACCTCATACATTTGGTGACACAAAGGTCCATATCTAATCACTTGCAAATGTTTCCCCTCTGACATACTTACAGTACAAGGTGACACAATTAAGAAAATATGCTTGTAAAACAGGGCAATCTTTGAGCATCAAAGTAAACAGAGAACAATTAATAGTGAAGGAAAACATTATAGCACTTGCCAATGGCAGTTCAGTTTAACTCTTCCTTTCTGGGTTTGCTTTTCCCTAGTAAAAGGAATCGTAACAACAACGTTGGGCGAGTTTATTATACAGGAGAATCCTGACTTCTTGCTGCAGCAGCCACTGAGCTGGGGCTGCTGGATGTTACCTAGCGGGCTGAAAACGTAAACCAAAAGGTTAAGTTGCCTTTCTCTTGCAATCCTGGTGTCTACCCTAATGCATTCTTTCAAGGACCTTATGTTAGAAAACCCCTGTGATATTCAAATACAGCCTGTATGCTTTCTTTTAAAGAACACCTCTTGACTGAAGCTACTCTCAATGCCCATTTTGCAGTCCCCTCTCATGCTCAGGCAGTCTGACATTACAGCTGCTGCTTTTTTTTCCCCAAAACAAAGAAATGACATAGATCATGTATTTAACTCAAGAAGATGATGGAATCAGTAGCTTACCAACTGACAGTAGTTCCATGTTTTTACCGAGGTAAAACATCCTGGCAAAATCCCAGTTACTAAGCAAATAATTTCCGTAAGAACTTTATCAACTATACTAGTTGTAAGTGAGAAATAAGCCTGACCCAAGGACCAAGAATTAATTGCAGATTATCAGAAAAAAGTTGTTTTCCATGGTTGGTTTTTTTTTGGTAGGATTTGTGTTGGTTGTTGGTGGGGGTTTTTTAAAATATATATATAAAGAGAATTAGACTAATTTAAAGCTTTAGTTGAACAGGAAGCAGAGATGTAGGCTGTCATTGCGAGCACTTGCACCTCATAGCTCAGGGTGAACTGAGGGAGATAAAGAAAGGAATGTAAAACACTATGGAAACCAACCTCTGGAGACTTAATATTCTGATCAGCTCACCTCCGAACATCTGGCTCTTAAATGTTCAAGCACAAAAACAAGAGAGCTAATGAAAGCAGTACATATTATCTCTCCCATCAATGTACCTCACAAACACCTGCTAAAATTAAAACAAATTGAATCTTGATTGCTGATTAAGTACCCCTTCTTTAGCTAGATATTCTGTCATTATTTGCCCTGGCGCACAATGCATAAACTGATGAAAAGCTTGTGGTGGGCTGCAGCGGCAAAGGTTGATAAGAGACGATTGAGACCTAGATGCATGTAAACTACAGCACATTAACTTTATGTACTCTAACCTTCAAAAAGTTCGGTTCAGATTTTTTCCTCATTTCCAGGGCAAAAATTAGTTTCATTTAAAATGGGAAGCACATAAACTGAACACATTTTTTTTTCCTGGAACATCCGCATCCCAGGGAAGAGTTGATAGACAGACCTCACAGTATTTACTAACACCACTGCCCAGCTACTGAGCTGAAAAAAATCTTGCTGAACAGTACTACTGTGCTTTTTAGGCATTATCAAACATGTGTGAAGACTTTCAAGCATTTACACATGTATGCCCACAAAAAAAAGAACACCAAACCTGTTCAGGAATGTATGGCCTCTCTTTATCTTAAATAGATGCTTATGCAATGGCAAGAGAAAGGTTATATAGTTTACTGCCCATAAACTAGGGGAATGCTCGGCTTGCACACTTCAGGCAGGATAAAAACATCCATTAAGATTTTCATCACACCAATATAAATACCCTCCTACGTGAACACTGATGACAGATGTGTGGCTAATCTACCATGTTAACTTCATTTGAGAAGTTGTGGTTTTGTTCAAACTTTATTAGTTAAACTTGAATTGATCCCAATACATTTTAAGTCAGTATTTAATCTAGTTTAAGTATGTTTCCAGGTATCATAAACTCTTCAGACATCATTGTGTTTACTATACAGATATATGTATTCATATAAATTTCACTGTTAAAATAATCAACTTTTATTTGACTCACGGTTCTCCGATAATCAAAAAAGAAAAAAACCAGCAACATGACAGTGTGTAAATCCTTCTTAACAATAGCATCTACAAAACCTGTTTCTTGACTGACAATAAGGTCATAACAGCACATATGTTTGGCATATGTATTTCATCAATGGTGATTATAATGTGAACCAAGAATTAGCTTCAAAATGATGGGTTACTTAAAGATCTGGAGGAGGACATTTAAACAAAAGAGAAGAGATGTCCTGAATCACTATAGCTTGACTTCCCCCCCCCACACACACTTATTGCATTCTAAATTATTTAAATATACTATTAGACATCATATTGGAAAAAAACAGATGTTTTCTAATTATGAACTGATTTTACAGTGTGATGGTGTCACATATTTAAATTACAAATACACATTTTTAGCATTCCAGCTGTGCTTTACAAGAGTTTAATTTGCTTCTTGTGATATGTCACATTGCACCTGCCTTTTAAAACTCCTATAAATGTAAAACATTAGCCAAGCACAAGTATTAAGACATGCTGATGAATTCTAAAGATTTCTAACATCTTACAGAAGATGAAATTTATGTAAAGATTTAATAATGAACCAGCTAAATGTTTACTTTAAATAACATTTACAAATATTTTAGAGAAGTACCAAATGGGACTGATGACTTGTGTGTATGTACATAGGCAGTACAGAGAATTAAAGTTGTGCTACTCGGCTCCTTTCACACACAAGGTATTCCGCAGTACTCTATAAACTAATAAGGTTAAGCACTGATAATACAGAAAATTTTGTAGGAAGTCAGCTATGCTCTCAGCCACTTTGCCACTACGCACACACAGTCATGGACATTAGTTACAGTATTATCAACAGGAGAAGTACTGGCCACAACACAACAGCTATTTGGATTCCTTCAAAACCAGTCCCATCAGCTGGAAAGCTCCAAACTGACGGACTAGAGAGAAACAGCAAAAATACCAGCCTAATGTCTCGTGTGAAATACATTAGAACTAGTTGCATTAACACTGGCTGGTCACATGAACTTGGATTTCCTATTTTATCACCCAGAGTACTCTGCTTTACATTTACCACTCACACAAAATACGTGTGTGGGTATCTGTCACTCCAGAGAGGCACAGAATCCAAGGTAGGTTTAAGGCTATCGATAACTAAGTAAGAACAGGTAGATCATCAATGACAATTCTGTTGATAATCTATGATGATATTATATTTCTGGGAATAAAAGAACAATTGTTTCTAGGAGAACAGATCTTAAACTTTGAAGTAATTAGCTTATGATTCACAGAAACATGACAATACAGTGGGAGTACACACAGCTTTTTATTGTCTTGTACACTCCCTAGAAATAACAACTATCAGTTTAGATTTGTATGCAGGTATACAGAGAGTGAACAACTCATGGAGAAAGTGTAATGCTGTTGACGCACCTTTTAAACCTGGTCTTCTAACAACAAAGAAAGAAGAAACTTTTGAAGCGCTAGTCTTTTTATGATTACAAAGATGTATTAAAGGATATCGTAGACAAACATAGATGCTCTTTTAGAGCTGGTTACTAACTGCAGACTTTCTAAACACACTCTGGGACCTACTCATTAACAGGCTAATCCTACATCAAGTAAATTAAAAGAAACTTCTGCACTGACATCAATAGGAACTGGAACAGACTCTACCAACACGTTGAGAAACTCATCGTAGCAATCTGTACTGGATCCTCGTTACTGAATGGGGCTGGCAGAACGGGGACCAGCCCTGTCTTCCTGCCCCCCTGAAAAAGCACTGCCAATCCACATAACAGAGCACAGAAATTATTTTTCCCAAACTAGACAGCTGTCGTCTTTGCAACCTCGTCTGGCATCGCAAAGCCCTCAGTGTGCACACCAGCTCTTCACCCGCGCAAAATGAAACTGCAAAGGGAAAAGTGAAAGCAGGGCAGAGAAAGCCCAACGGGAGACATGACAGCGAGGCGGCTGTGGTAATCAAATTGTGTTGTAATGTATCTTAAAATGTAAGATTTTAGCAGCTGCACATAATCATACTTGCAATTGAAAAGCTTCCGTGCACTTAAATGTATCTGAGAATAAACGTGAGGGCATTTAGACTGCATAAAGTGTTACAAGTCCTTTGGACACATTTTACAGAGACATTTTCAGGGCAAGGCTGTGTTACAAAACAGAACGATTCTTCCTCAGGAGACCTTTCAAAGATTCCTACTTGAGTTTTGACATGTGCTTTTTGTTTCAAGACTGCATGATGCAGTAGTCTTTGTCATATACTGCAGTGTCATAAATAGGCAGAGAGAGATCGTGTATGCTTTGCTAGAGATAAAAAGTGGATGCTCTGCAGATCTCAAGATTTTCAACCAGTCATTAGGGAAATTACTTTTGCTTCTCTGCCATGAAGTTCATCGTACATGCAGCAAAAATTCTATGCGCTGTGCAGGTTAAGTCATTTTGCAGGAAGTTGCACTTTATGCAATACACATACCAGAGGCAGAATAACTGCTTTACGCGCATCTTCCAATTTTGTATTACATCAGGAAAATTAATGGAATTTTTACCTTGCATCTTGTTCAATTTTTTCAGACTAATTTCAGATCTTAATGCAGTCTGAAAGCAATAATACTGAAACAGAAAATTCTCAAAACTATCTGAAGTTCTCTAGTCTCGTGATTTTCAATTGCCAACAATAATTTTTATTAAACATGCTAAGCCAAATTTACTCTATTTAAAATGACTTATGTATGCTATCACTGTACATCATATGGTTACAGTAAAATGTACATCATATGCTTACAGCAAAATGATTAACAACAGAAGACAGAGGTAGGATAAACCAAGCCCGTACCAGTAAGGGATCTTGAGTCAAGCTTCAAATTTTTATTTCCTTTTTGAAAAGTGTGTTCTTTTTACCCCACTTTACCTTGATTTAAAAAAAAAAAAAAAAATCTGCAGTGGGATTACTTCATGCCCAAGAAAGGGTGGGCGAGACTCACCTTCCTTCTTGCACCAACAGTCGGAAAAGGCATAAGGATGGATAAGACGTAACTGTCAGGTGTTACCATGGAGGATACTGTCCCACTCCTTTTGCCACCTGTATTCCTTACCTATCCCAGCTATACAGACAGAGGAAATATATTGACCTGCTTTACAAAACACTTTAACATATAGTATTTAAGATGCATGACAGATAAATGACAATTAGATGCTACTGGACCTCCCCTAATTCCCTGTTAAGCCAGAACTTTCCCATTGACTCCATTTGGAAAAGAGGTTTATGCTCTTTCACAGGGAGAGGGGGTTTTTAATTAAGGGTTTGCTATGCCTGTTCTTGAGATAATATAGATGAAATGCAAAAATCTGATTATTTTAGTTTTTTGCTCCAGAATTTGTCACGTTAGAGTATCATCCCTAACTCTTCCACATTCTTTTAGTAAAGGAAGAAAAAAAAAAAAAAAAAGAAATGAAATCTTTGGTCCATGTTCCAGGAATGCTTTGTCTGGATTTTCGTGCTATTGCTTCCTGTATCGTGAAAGTAATATCAAATTGAAAATATTTCTGTTCAGCAACTTTAGCAACTCTAAATTAAGAGAATCTGTAGTTGATTGGCTTTCAATGCTTGAGCAGGTTAAGAATGTGTAAGCAAGAAAGATTTCATTTAGAAAGAGAAGTGAAATGTCCATGATACCAACAGAGACATTAAGAGAGATTAGGCCATCTTCATAAACTACCTTTCAGCTGCTAGATTATAAAAAATAATGAATGCCAGTAATTAAAGAAAACAATTTTTGAAATAAAGAAAATATTCATTTTTAACTCAGTAATAGCTCATGGATATATAATTGTATGATAACCAGTAAAACAGTTTTTATAGTGTTGTACCAAAACAGGCATTGACTGACGCTTGCTTTAGAGCAGATGGCCATTAGGTCACACTCTACACACAGTGTAACTGTCATGAATTTGGAAAAAACACTCCACTAAGCAGGTATTCAAAATTTGGCTTACAAAATACTCGGAGTTGTCCATGAACCACAGTGTGGTTGCTGCCTCAACAGACATCAGCAACAGGTCTCAGAAAACTGCGAGAACTGTACATAATTTAGGATGAATTATGCACCCGAGCAACTACTCAGGAACATTTAAAATGTTTTAAGGAGCAAATTAGGATCCTGTAAGCAAGTGAGGAAACAATATCAAAAAGTGTTTAGAAAAAATAAAAAAAAACCAAAAATGTGGTGCGAGGAATGTTTTCTTTCTGTAACAGGAATGGAGATATATCTCTCCCACTTTTGTCAGTTTTTGTAGACCATGATTAAAATCTGATTAATTCATTTAACTTTAAATATGTGGGGTTTTTTCAAATTTAATTTTGAAAATCTCATTTCCCTGTATTTTAAAAAAGATCAGCAACTTCTGAATGAAAAGGCACAAGAGACAGAAGATGCTTTAAAATTTTGCTGGTATCTTAGCTATTTTGAAATGTAGCCAGTAAGTAACAGCATTACGCTCGTGTCGTGTTACCCTATGGCACCCAGGCGGATCACACAACCCTTCAGGTGGTCAGAAAATGCACTGGATGGTTTCTGTAGTTGCTTCTGAAGAGATCTCAGAAGCGTAGCCTACTACCGGATCTTTAGCCAAAGCATCTGCAGAGGTAACTTAGCTCCGCACACTTCATTTTAAGTCCATGAAGTAGTCATTCAACTGAAGTGGTCTCTGCAGAGGTGCTTCAGAAGTGCTCTGCAGCAGAAGTGATCCATAGTATGATCTGTCTTCTGAAGAACTGGATTCAGGGTTTTTCCCCCCAAAAAGGCATCTGTCAATAAAGAGACAGGCTTGCCATTGATGTAAAGTGGCAGAGAGGTTGGTGTCAGTAAAACTGTGGTGATTTATCCCTACTGGGGACCCCAAATGTATTGAAATTTCATTCAATTGGTCTGTTAACAAGATTCACGTTGAGCTGATGCTTCATTTCAGGGGGAAAAAAATAGTAAAATGCAGGCAAAAAGTTGAATATTCAGTCATGACGAGATTAATCACTTTACAGTGTGGATGGCAAAATGCCAGAAAAAATATAAAATATGTATTCAAAATAAAGCTAGAAACTAGCCTTTTAAGTTTGAGTTTTGTTTTGTTTTTGTTTTTTTAAAGATAGAACACAAAGCATAACCTAGAATTTCTAAAGCACTGGTAAATATGAACCATTTACTTATTATTTCATTAAAGTGGAGATGGGAAGGACCAATTCCTAACTCTCGGTGTTTGCCTCCTGGGGTCCTAGATAGCTTTTCCTGTCAAATTAAAAGGGAAAAAAAGATAAATAAACATGAGAAATTAAGATTGTCTAGGTATATGAAGGAGAAAGGAAAAGAAACAAGGAAATAATGTTCCACAATTATTACCAGAGCTAAGAGAAACAAAATTACTTGATCATAAATTCAGGATAATCTGGTTTTCTTTATGAGTTTCCATTTTATTAATGAAAGGAAGGTAACACCTTAGTGTACCCGGATGAATTAAAATGCCTATTTGTAGAAGCAATCCTCCATAGGGGTCTTTAATAGAATCTGCGAACAATTCTGGAGTCAGATAATTTAGCTGTAAAAAGGCAATATTAATAGCTCACCTCTCTCAGTACACAGACCAGTGTGGACAGAAGTAAAAAAGAAGGGCACGTTGGCATGAAAGACTGTGCGGCTTATTTGCATTATCCTAACTTCCACGCAGCCAAGCAGCTTTACGTGCAAGCAGCTCTTTTTAAAAAGGGGAGAAAGTTGACAAGCGCAGAATCTGTAAATTGTCTCTCTGCCTTGTTTATCAAATTCACCATGCACACAGAGAGAGCTTGGAACAGGAGAGTATTAAATACCTGAAGAGACGGGCTTTTATTTATTTAAAGCCACAGCAAGTCCACTTTAGAGCAAACTTCTCTCAGCCAGTATCAGCATTGAGGGGCAGATCCTCAGCTGACGAAAACAATCCTATTTACAACACCAAACTCAGCTGAGCTGTTTATATCAGCTGAGGATCTGTCCCCAAGGCTCTTAGCATTACCTCTATTCAGCTTAAATCTAACAGCGGCTGGTCAGACTTTGGGGATTTCTTTTTTGTTGTTTTGTTCTACGCCTGATATGTGGTCTGCTCCTGTGGTTTGCGAGAAGTTGGAACACAATACTCTCTCCAAGTCTGCACTACAATACAGTGGGATACTATTTCACGGATTTATTTTTTTTCATCTCATTATTCTAAAAAAAAAAATCTTCTCTTAAATATAATTGTTCAAACACTTCAACTTAACTCCTCAGCAGGATTAAATACCTGAAAAAAAAAATCCCAAGTATTTTATCTGCACCAGCTCTTGAAATAAAGTTCCCATAAGTTTTCACAGTCTTTGTCCTGGAAAGTGTATGTAAATCACCAATTTAACTTATTTAAATGATTTATCATACTGAAAAAGGAAATTACTTTTAACCTTGCAAAATATTTATTTACTTTCTAATTTTAAAAAGAGGGGTTTCTCATTAATTTTTTAACCTATTGAAAGGGAATATATAAAATATCTTCTATTTTGAGCAAATCTGACAAAGATACTGCTCATGAAAATCCCAATCAGACCTTATTAACTGCAGTTAAATTCCATACATGGCAGACAGTCTCTGTGACTAGAAATATGAAAAGGAAAAAAGACGAGAGGGATCAGTTCAGCCTACCTATGGGTACCTGCTACTGCCTATACTATGAAAGTAGGATCACTGCAGAAAATCAGGGGTTTCGTTATTTGGGGTTTAAAATGTTACCAATGCTCGCTTTTCAGAGAAGGGGGTTGCAAGAGGAAGAAAATTTCTTTACGTCAGCTCCTGGCAATCTTCGCATTTCATCAGGATCAAAATGGTGATTGGTGTTGAACCATGAGAAGAACCACAAAACCACTTGTTTACTAAAGAACGGTAAGACAAGCTGCTTGGAAAGTTTCAACAGAAACTATAGAAAACTGACTTTTTCAACTCAGTCAACTTGGTTTTGATGATGAACTGGTTTTATGAGCAAGACTGGAAGAAAAGTATTATCAAAACCATAAATATTCTAGCCTGCCAATTTTTCTGTTGCGGAGACGGAGACAGAACAAGAGCACAAGAGCGCACACCCAATACTCCAGAGAGCAATATAACACATGAGGAAAGGGAGCCTACAGGAGACCATCAGTACATCATCTGCGACTCCATGTAGCCCTCATGGCAATATAATGAATTACATTAACTGAAACGTTTTTCCTTTCTCGTGAAATACTTAGGTTTTCTCTTTAAAAATTCTCACAACCTACTAAAAGAAATACCCAAGCCTGATCTTCTGACTACTTCTCTTCACAAGGTAAAATATAGGATGCTGCCCAAACCAAATATCCAAACAATTGTTCCATTAGTGTAAGAATGGTATGGATGACCACAGAAATCTGATTTCAAATCAGGTATCACTACAAATAAGCCCTCAAAACTTGTGTGTGATCTTTAACGTATACTTCTGGAATTTCTTATTTCAGAAATGTTATTCAACCTCACCACGTGTGTGGGGGGGGTAGTCTATCATTCTCAATAAGAATTTAGTAGAAATGAAAACAAACCAAATTTGGCAGATTATGACAAATGTAATTTTCTTCTACAGAAAAGGTGAAGGTGACAAGTAAGGCTTAACCCAGACCGAAGTGACTTTCAGGATCTGGAACTACACACATTGCAATACAACCAGTGAATAAATCCCACGAGCCCATCCCCCTCCTCAGTTCCAACATACAGGCTAGAGAGAGCTACGATCAAGTAGCAATATGATGGATCCATTTTCGTGAATAGACAGGTAAGCAATAAGTCTATGCCTTTTTCTTTCTTTCTGCTTTATTTTAATATCTATTCGGTCTTGTTATTGGGCTATTATATTTTGCTGTTGCAATTTAAACCTTTTATCAGAAATAAATCTTTGAGTTCTATTATCTTGTAACAATTCTGTAGGGACATGTATTTCAAAAAGCTGAAAGATAAAAATGAGAATGAAAAGAGCCTTTTTGCAGGCCCCTATTAAAGTTTTCATACTGCTACATTACAACTATAATATAGTATCTTTAATAATAATTCATTACTATTCCATAATAAGCAAGGAATACGTTAGGCTATATTAATCAACAATTCTGTGTTGCTAACTTTTAAAAATCATTCATTTGAAATTGCATATTATTTTAGTGCTATCCTGTAGCTGATTTATAATGACTTAAAGTTTATTGATAGTTTCTCATTCCCACGAGACCTCATGAAATTTGCAAATCCTGTTGGTTCTTTCTAAAATCTACTTTTAGTCAATATACAGTCACTAACCTACCGGTGAAAAACACTTGACGTGACCTAAATGGTCACTGGCTTTGAGTTTTTTGAAGGTAGTATTCCAAGAGACGAAGATAGGGAAGAAATAAATGAAATGAATGAAACTAGTTGTAAAATCTGGAGGAAACCTGCAGAATTGCAGAAACATGAGGAATCTGTTTCTCCCTGAGCCAGCATCAATGATTCATTAGCCACTTGCTAAAACTCAATAATCAGTTCATGAATTGCTGAGTTCAACCATTACGAAAACAATATACAGAATCAGTAAATAATGGCCTCTGATGAATCTGCTGTACTGTATTCCTCTTGGAAGGATAACAATAGAAAGATCCAGAATAAAAGTAGAAAAGGGAAGCAAATGAACCCAATAAATCATATGGAAGACTAACTTTGTAGTGCATATATGAATCTACTATGTGCATCCAATTTCTTTACAAGCTCTACATACCTGGTTTTCTAAAACCAAGTTCATTTTCAAAACCTAAATTTCAGATTCTGTTTGTAACATGCTAATTCTCAGAATGAAAAGTAATAGTTGGGGGGTTGTTTTTTCTATTTTTTTTTAGCGTGTTCTGAAGTCAGAAAATTCTCTTTACGTTGAGCAAAGGTAAAAATATTTTTCACATGCAGCAATATGTTGGTACTGTCATGTCTCCGAAGAAACCCCTCGGGGCTCAAGATCTGTGCATGTAATATCCACGTAGAACATTAAGCCTCAATTGACTCCATCAAAAAAACCCAAACCCCGCACCTCTAAGTATATCTAAGCATTGTTTTGAAACAACGATTAACGAGATCATTTTGAGAGTTCTAATATTAGTTACACACATTTATGCCAAAGCTAAATTTGATAGAGTCAGGGATTTCTTTAAAATGCTGGACTGGAAGATAATGAGTTTCACAAATTTCCCCAGCAGTCAGGAGAATGCAAGATCTTCACAGAATCTCAAGACCAATGCGTCTTTCTTTCTCTGAATTGAAACCCTTGCTGCCTCTGGTTTTTAAGTTTAAACTTGGAGGTTTGCTTCTGTGAACGGGGTTCCAAAGGAAATAAAAAAAACCCCTTCTGTCCCATCCAGTGTGTATTTTGAAAAATTTAGCTTCCCTAAGGTCTTAACAAAAGGAAATTCTACTTGTGGGAAGAGATGATTAATCTGAGACGCTCCAATGTACTGTATGCTGTAATGATGAAAAGGATGCTCAACAGGTCTAAGCCTTTCGAAGGGAGGGTCTCACTCATCTTTGCCTAGGTGTGGTTCATGAAGCATCTTTAGCTCTTGACATAGCAGAGGGCACCTCAGAATAATACAGCCTCTCTCCAGGGAACAAAATGAATTTCCAAGCCTTTTCTTTATCAGGTTAACATTTGACAAGCTTGCTTTAATGCTCTCATTCTCCCCAAGTATCTCAGATGAGGACAGAAAAAGTTTGTGGCAGAGAAAGACAGAAGGAAAAGAAATTCAAGATTTTTTCAAAACAGCGTGCCAAAAAGCACACTTTTTCTCCTTGTTGCAGACATCGGGTAATGAGTACAACTGGATATACTGTGGATTATTCTAGAAGCTTGGGCCAAAGAAAATAGGTTTTCCTCAGCTTTTACGCACAAAGACATACACAAAATCTTCTGAAATCTTATCGCTTAGGTGTATGGGCTGAAAATTGAGTAATGCTTATATCCTAGTGCTCCACAGAGCCAACAGAAGTCTATTAGCCCACCTTCAGCAATGCATTAATTTTCCTACTATTGAATTATTATTTACGTGATACCACAAGTGTGCACAACCCTTTAAAGGAAACTAAAGGTGTAGCCCCCGTCCAGAAGATCTGCCGTTCTAAGTTCATCCTAATATCGATACAAATAATGGAACACGCTTTTGCTCTCTAAAATGGCAGTCAAAGCAAATTGGGCATTCTGAGCTGGGCTCTGGCAGCCTTTTGTATTGCTTTCATTAGAGTGTCAGCCTCTAAAAAAATAATGTGACAAAGGAAGGGTGGCTGGTGAGCTGGCAATCATACAACGTCTAAAGATCTGAGCTCTTCTGTAATGATCATATGTGATTTACAGAATCAAAGGGTCAAATTCTGCCCTCAATTACGCACCTATTGCTAGGTGGTACGCCACCACATGGCACGTGAATTAGAGAGATTATTATATTTCTAAAGAAACAGAAAAATGGTCTGCGGCCTTCAAAGTAACAAATTCAGTGTTGATCCTATATTAAATAATATATAAATGTACAAAAATATCGATGCATCTTCGGTGCATTTTTTTATAGTTGGAACAACTGCTGCAGCCTGTTTCTAGTCTAATATTCTGTGTTTCAAATATGTTTCTAGTCTAATATTCTGTGTAGGAATACGCTCCACAAGCCAAACTTTGGAAAAGAAAAAAAAAAATGGCATTGTTTCAGTCTGCGTTGGCTAAGGTCGCCAGAAGTTCCCCACCTCCGCTGTATCTCACAGCCCTGCCCCTCTGATGTTGTCATGGTACGAGAGTTTCCGCAAATGCTCATTTCTGTTGCCTCTCTCAATGAATGCCTACACCTTCTAAAAAAGGACTAATGCAATTTATCCCTCAGGAAAATTTATGAGATGCCCAAGTTATGTTAATTCAGTATGAAGTCCCTTGTACCCTCAGGAATCAGAAACACCACGGATTTCAGTTGCTGGTTTCTGCTTTTTGTTATATGGTCACCATCCTATAATCCCAAACTTGCTGAACTTGTTGAGTTTCTCCGCGGACTTTAGTGGGATTTCACTCAGGTGCCCTGAAAGTCAGGGAAACTCGAAATCTCAGCTAGGGGCATTTCTGTTACCCTTTTTATGTAAACACATGACCAAGAAGAGAAAACTACTGTCGATAAAAACAGCTTCTCATCCACACTTTGTGAAATAGTACAGTCTCTTTTAGGAAAATGCACTCAATCACCTTCTCCAAAAACATACGTACATGCATACACATACATATAAAACTTAAAAAGAGAAGGCTGTCATATCCAAAATTTGTATAGAAACAAATTTCCCTTAATGATTACTTTGACTGCAGGCTTTTGGTTTTCCCCAACACCTACCTGCGTTTGCTTCTGACCCCTGAAGGCCAGCCTCCCGCAACAACCAGCGGAGAACGCTGGCGTTAGGGGAAAGCTCTGCACAAACAGAACTAAACTCTAATTGACAGATACACAGATTTTCATCTTAATTGCATGCTTTTAGGACTTCAAAGTGTGTTTCACAATTATCAGCGTATTCTAGCATTGCTTTTGAAATGCAATGAATATTTATTGTATGAATTCCTCTGCCTTCCAAAATAATAATATTTATGTAATCATTTGTAAATAAATGTAATGACTTTTTTTACTCTAAGCTACAAGTAAATTCTGACTTTCCATTCAGACAAAATGCACGTATGTAAAGTTAGAGACAGTTGCAAAAGCAATCTCATCAACAAAGAAATAACAAACAGGAGGAAACAATGGACAAGGAAATTAAATAACAAGTAGGACTATTAAAGAACAGCTCCATCGATTTGGATGTGCCACGGAAACGTCATTGCCCCAACCGCTCTGTGTCTCTTTCATCTAACTGGAATAAACTACGCTGTGATTTATGTTGTAAAGCACTGTGTTTCCATGTCATTTTAAAAGAACGGAATTTTCTGGATCTTCTCTTTCTTAGTTAATACACATGCACACACTCACACAAAACATATGTTAATAACTTCAGACCACAAATTTAATTTATCTCAGCTTTCCACCTGACATCATTTCTTGTCATGTGGCGCATACCCATCCGTAAACAAAATGGGGATTCATTACCATAGCAACAGAGAGTGTGACTTTGATCAGCTTCAATGATTATTTGTAGGCACACACGTTTACAGATATCAAAATCCTAAGTGAAGGCTGATTACCTTTTTTTTTTAAAAAAAAAAGCAGTTAAGTTGGTTTATATGTATGAGAAAGAACGTATGGTAAAGACACTAATACCTCTGAATGGAAAACAAAGCTACTGGCCATTAGCCTGGTGTCACTTCCAGTTACTTGTGAATATACATATATATTCTTAATGGGAATAATTTGATGTACGCATCCTGTGACCAACAAAGTATTTTCTTTTTGTTCCCTGGCAGATGTGATACTTAAGGGTGCCCATGCAGGTGTTTTGGGGGCTGGCTCATGTGGGATGAGAAGAGGTGGTAGCCTGTAGCTTGACAGAAAAAGAGAAAAAAAAAATCTGAACAATGTGTTGAAAAAGACTACAGTCAGAGCTGCGCAGGACCAGCTGTTTTTTTTCTAATTAGAATAACAAAAATAGCACATGCTAAAATGTCTTTTTCTCAAAAGCAATGAATGCTTTAGGAACTATAAGGAAAAGAGCTCTAAAACCTATTTAAATGAAGGAGCGTTTCAGGAGCCATATGGAGAAGAAAAAGGCGAAAGTAGAGAAGTGTTTTATTTTTAGCTAAATCTGAAGCATTTCAATTCTTCATCCAATGTTACACAGAAATTATCTTACTTTTAAACTTCCAAAAATGTCAGTGCTGATGCTGCCTATTGTATCATAGCTTAAACAAGATATCTTAAAATACTTAGTGCATTTCAGTGATGCATTCTTCCAGGCATTGTAAATTCCATTATATGCCCTGAACATGCATTGAGATATATTACTTATGATATATCTGTGTTCCAGTAATGTACGATAGCTGCACATAATGAAGTATGTGACAAACACTCAAAACACACACTGTATCATCAGTCTTTTTTCCTCCCTCTTTTTTTTTTTTTTCTTTTCCTTTTCCTGAAGCACTGATGATTCAAAACTTTGACTACAGGAATAACATTTGTAACAGCTACGGCATTCTGGACATCTGCACTGTTAGAGTACTTTAGAATAAAGTCACATGGCCATAGGGAAATTTCACAGAATTAAAATCACAGTGACTTGCCAAGGTGTATAACTAGTTTGTTTTCAGCTGTTCTTCTCATGAATAATTACCAAGCAGGCATATCCTAAAGCTAGCACAAGCTGTCATTTCACCAGAAATATTCAATATTTAAAACAGAATTTAGAATTTAGAATTTCATAAATGAAAATAATTACAGCACAGGCAAAATAGCACAGTTCAAGTGCTGTCATGTACTCCTTGCCTTTCTACGAGGCTTCCCAGAATCAACGTGTTAGAGTCACATTAAATTATTTTTACAAGATAAAGAAAACGATGCAAACGTAAGGGGAATTGCAAGTATTTTTTTTCTCCCAGAACTAATACTTTGCTAGCATTCTACTGACTATTCCTTTCTCGAGCGCAGAAAGAGAAAGCACAGTACGATCCCAAGACTTCCATCTGTTTCAGTCCATTTTGATCAAACACGCTGCCTGTATTCCCTTCCGCTGCCGTACGTGTGAGCGAGAGCCAGCAGTAGCGCAAAGCTGGACAGCAGGGATGAGAGGCAGGAATAAGACAAAGGTGCAAGCGGTGGGACGCGCTTTACCTCGAAGCTTTACTTTAGACCCTTTACTACCCGTGCAGGGCCCTAACACGAAGCCCAGAGCTACGCTGTGTCCATGGGAGAGCACAGAAGTCTTTGGGAAATGACTACTCAGCCGCCAGCGTCCCACCTCTCTTGCACACCCGTGGCCAACAAATAGCCGGCTGCGAGGGACCGGAGCCTCGCTGGCCCAACAGCCCCGTCTGCTTCAAGCTCAGTTGCGACTTCTGCGTTATACTAGCAAATATCAGGTCACATCCCCGGGGTTTCTGGTTTTGCATCCCAGAGGGCACCAAAAAAAAAAAAAAAAAGGGGGGGGGGGAGACTGGGAGCCAAGAGAAAAGCGCGCTTTCCTTTCACACAAGGCTTAATATTAGCACATTATTATAATATTATGAAAATCTTTATTGGAGCTTGAATAATGCCCTGAAATAGATATTGTGATGGTTAATAAATTACATTTTCAAATGAGAGAGATTTTATCACCAAAACATCTCATGATTAATTTCTAATGTGAAGCTTATGGCCCTAACTTAAAACATTTGATTTTGCATTTGTGTTCAAAGGTTGAGCACTTAGTAAAGTTTTTATAAGAAATTCACTGAATTTTTTTTCCCCATACTGAAAAAAAAAAAAAAATCACTAACCTGTTAATCCACTATAACTTCATAACCTCAATTACAGCTCTTGAGATGAAGGTGATTAAAAATAAGTATTTCCCCCACTTTCAAGGAGCAGGTCATACCTTCCAAAGAAATTCTGTTTAAAATTTTTCAATGATACATTAATGGCAATAATTAGAATTGGTCAGAAATGTTCCACAAGACATGATTCCCATTTACCAACCAGCTCTAGTTATAACTACCTGGAGTTTTAACATCTTGAGCAGTACCACTGTAGTAAGTGGGGTTATTTCTATAGGAAGTAAGAGAGGATAATATAAAACTAGATGTGTTATGAGGAAAAGCCAGGGTGTTAAAATTAGCAACTCCCAGCTCCCAAACCTAAATATGGACCGTGAGGCCAAACTTCTGGTCTAATGAAATTTTTAAAAAATTAATAATTTATATTAATCAGCATTTTACTGAACTTGGCCCACTGCTAAGATCTGTAGCACACCATTTTCCAATACATTTGATTAATTTACTGTTGTTGCTTGTGAGCAGCCCATGATCCATCTAAGCACATACATGAATAAAGTAAGGGTGCCAGAGCGCAACAGGCAAAGCTGCAACTCAGCTCCTCAATTTTTCTGGCTATGTTAGAGTCTCAAGCACTAAGATTTATTCCCAAGATCAATTATTCCCAAGATCAATTCAGTATTGCAAACATGCACGCTTATATATCCAGCATTCATTTTTTTAATATTCTCAAGAAATGAATCAAAATTTTGCTTTTAACTAGCAGCCAATCAATAACCAAATACTACATTATTCACAAAAAGTCAAAAAAATGAACAAAAAAGAAACAAAGGGAATCGAAAAGAAAACAAAATACGTACAATTTAGACTATTTAATCCTACCATTTACCAGAATGTGTGTTTAATTCTAGCCACAAAATTATTCCAGACTAATGATATAGTAACCCTTCTCAAGTGACTGAATAGGTTTCGTTGTATTATTTGTCAAGCACATTTTGGGCTAGTCTAAAAACACAGCAGCTGTAAAGTGTTTGGGGTAGGCACAGTCCACAGTAGCCACCCACCATCGTGACTCTGCAGATTGTTAGGCTTGGTGGTGAGTTAAAATTAAAAATAATTTTATTCGTGCATTTGGTAGCATTATGACTCCTGCATTGAAATCACTGGAAACTAAATAAATTAATTACTGCTGTGAAAAACACCGTACCTTACTGTGATCCTAAAATCTGGAGAAAAATGAGAAACATTCTCCCAAATCCCTCTTGTTAATCCCAACTTTCTAATGGTTCTCCTTTTTTCCTGCAATACTTCTCTGAATTGTGATTGTGGCTGATCCTTCCTACCCTGCCTTTCTCCCATGGGGAGCTGGAGCTCCACCTTCTACTCTTTCATTTGCAATCCATGTTAATAACTTTGTCTTCTCCAACAAATAAGAATTTTGCCATTGTCTTTAGGGGAACAAGAAGAGATTTTCAGTGAGCTAAGCTGTATAGGGTTTTGTCTCATTTTAATCAGGATGTTGGTTGCACAATTCAATACTGATTGTGTAATCAGAAAGCAAGAAGAAACAGAACACAAATGAATTACTATGGAAAAATTGTCCTCATAATGGGGTCATGAAGCATAGAGATATACATTTATAATACTCTGTCAAATTACATTATGCAAGGAAATAAATTATGTTAAGAGAAGTATGTTTTAATTACAAGCACAATACTTCGTCAAATTGGGGAAAAATTGCTAACCTCTTTTTTATTATTATTATTATTATTACATAAATTTAGCATCAATATGCACAGAACTGCCTGCACAGGGTAGACATCCCCTGCTGTTAAGGAGCGTGTGTGTGTGTGTGCACACACGTAAAATTTAGGACTGTAAGATTTTCCAATTTTTTTTTCCTGCAGTTTTTTCCTGACCTTCAATGTGTAAAGTAAAGGAACCTAAACAGTAAGATAACAGTAGTTTGTTATCACGTACACGACAGCAGTTATACTGGGGGCTCACTCTGTGTGTTGCAGATACAGTAGATTATTTAAATCAGAGAAAACAGAATACGGAATAAAAAAAAGAAAGCGTAAGGTTTGGTTGTGGGGGGATTTTTTAATTTTTTTTAATCTAAACAAACATTTCAAGAACAGCATCCTGGTGAGAAAGAGGATGTTGTCAGGAGACACAATTCACCTTGTAATTGCAAATTAAGCGTGAATATGTGCAAAGGCAAACACGAACTTTTTGTAATCCATTATAAAGAATGGCATAATATAACAGGTATGAGACATGCCTGCCTGGTAGATAAATTCAGAGATGTTATCAATCTTTTAAACCCTTTAGTTTTCCATCAATAAGTTTTGGCTACAAGTCAAACAATAGTCACTCTAAGTGTTGAGTGTAAAAGAGACATTTCACTCCGCTACCTCAGCCTGTAGATGCAGTATTAGCCACAAAGCGGGAACTCGAAAAAGAAGTCTCAGCTACAAGAGCGCTAGACCCAGACTAAAGGTGTGTCTCTCCTCCCAGCCCGTTTTCTGGGATAGCAGCAAGTAGCTTTGAAAATACACAGGAAGAAGACGCTTTCAAAAATATTCAGCTTTTGCTTACAGTCCTGTAAATACCCTGAGTACGAGAGAACATTTGTAAGGAGGAGGGAAACACATGGGAAAGAGGAAGTTTGGTCGTGTGATTGTCTAATTAAAATTCGATTTTACTTATTAAATCTCTTGCTTAAAAAAATAATTTTAAAAATCATTGCCAGCTCTCAGATGCGTACCCTATTCACCCAAAGGTTTTCTGGATGCACTGAAACATCTTTCTTGCCACAAGGTGGCATCTTCTTATTTTTATATAAAACATCTGAATATTTACATAATTTGAATAATTTTTTACACCTGAACGTTTCTAATTTTTTTTTTTTTATGACAGCCATTTAACATCTGTGCAGATACCTAGCAATGATGTTAGACTTCACCTCACAAATGCTCACGGAAGTATCTGCTGCTGCTTTTCGTATACCTTTTTTACAGACGTTACATCCGTTCACTAAACAACGCGCTGACAAGACTTATAGGACACACAAATACTCCTTTCAAATTCTGGGGCAAACCAAATTAGGAATTTACAGCACATGTTACAAATGCTGAGCTTTCTCCCAAAACACCTATTGAAAGAGTACATTACCAGAGTAATCTGACCAGTTTCTCAGCATGCAGATATTATTTTAAAATATAACACAGAAATCCACTGAAGCCAGAGAACTTTACACTCTAAACACATAACTCAAACCAATTCTACACACACAGAAAAATGCATAAAAAGCATCAGCAGGTTTGTGGGGTTTTTTTCTTAAATCTGCCCAGATCACTATTAATATAACCCATATGAGACGTAAAAAGGGAAATGTTTAAAGTCTCAAATAACTTTCACTTTGCACAGTCATTCGTCTCCTTCCAAAGGTGAAGATTTTCATCTAATCAGAAGAGCATCATGCCTACCGACTAGCTTCACCTTAACTCAAGTGGAAATTACTACATAAGCGAGAAATCAGAGGACTGAGTTCCCGTGACAGAACTTGATCCCCCAACACTATTACGTTACTTTAAAAGCAAAAAAAAAAAAAAGGAGTTTTGTTGGGTTTTTTTTTTTTTTAATACTGCAACTTCATTAGGTATGATCCTTCATTTACTGATTCAACTGCAAAGCTGCTGCTGACTTCAAAAGGCTCCTGCCCCATAATTAAGAGAAGTGTAACAAGCATGGTACACCACAAACTGAGGGAAAGTTTAAGCCAAAACTTTTTCAGGAAGAAATCCAAATTTAGTACTTCTGAAATGTTTCAGAATTTCTTCTCTGCTTCCTCAAACTGGTCCTAATTATGAAATTTTATCTCACATGCTAATGTATTTCTAAGCTAAGGGAGCTTTCTTCATCTTTTCAAAGAAAATCAGTTTGGTTTCTTAATATGAAACAATTTGCTTCAGAATTTACCTCAAGGAAATTTTGATTTTAAATGCTTGATTCTGAAATTAAGGGGTTTGAGTCAAAGGGAAGATTTTTCTCCTTTACAGTCAATGGTTTCAGATCTAGGTGCAGTAATTCTGACTATTGTACCACTGCAGAAGAGCATCAGAATATTCTTAAACCTGATTCTTCCACCCCTCTCTAAACAAGATATTGGATACTTTTTTTTTTTATTTCCCTGTAATTTCTTTTCAATAAGCAGCAAAATGTTGTCTTGTTTAGCATATATAATCTAAAAACATGGCTACAGTTTTATTAAAAGAGTTTGTGCTCTCAGTTTCCTCTGTCTCCCAACTGAGACACCAATACAGGGAGGTGGACGTACAGATCCTGACCTGCTCAGCTCTAGATGAGCAACTTCACTTGAGAGCTGAATCATGTATCAGTTTAAAAAGCATTGAGACGAGAATGTAATTGTCTGCAAATACAAATGGAGCAGCAGGTCTAGCCATTATGTTTACTCCTAATTATTTGCAGCTGCAAAAACATACAATGTTTTTCACATGCAAAATTCCTTTTTTGGCCCCAGACAAAAATCACTTCCTACCTCTTATCTACTGTTCTGGTAGAGCTTTCAGAAACCATGTATTACAGCAGAAAATTCTTACTGATCTAATGTCTGGCAGACAATCTGCAAATAAAATTATTTCCAAAGTTATTCAGTGAAGCCACGTCACTTTAAAGAGACAGATATGATTACTGCCTTTAATGTTCCCTGAGAACTGAAAGTAAATACAAAACCCACTCCTGAATGCACAAGTAACGGGATGCTTATACTAATACACTACAAATGACACAGTGCTACTGCAAGTACAAAACAACACGTCAAACTGGTAGAAAACTTTTGAGTGAATTTTAAAGAGCGTTCCTTCAATGAATAATCCTGTAAAAATTACTTAGTTTTGATTTAACGGCAAGAATAAAAACAATGGCAGAAAAGGTAGATGTGATCAGTGTTCAAAGCATCCAGTTCAAATATGCAACAGCTCCAGCAAAATACAAACACACACTGCCATGTCCTTGATGTATCTTGGTGCGTACCCATATCTACGTGTACTAAAGAGAGTATTTAATCTTCAAGTAAATTGATCAATGTAGACTCACATTCTGTGCAATATCACTAAGCAATTCTCTAGATGTTTAGAACCAAAAAAAATTTAAAAAAAAAAAATCAAGAAGATAGAGTTGTTTAACTTGTACAGGAAGAGATGTGAACAGGCCCACCTTCACCAGCTCCAGAGGAGATGCTGCAAGTTAGCAGCTGAAGCTCTGGCCTAACACAGGAAACACGGGCATGAAATCAAATTTCACTTTACCAAACGTGATCTTACTAGTAACTTTCTTCATCATAAAACATCTTGATTTGCTTGCAGCACGTATAAACTAAACATACCCCAAGGTATTTGAAGCATGGATGTGACATCCTCAAAGACAGTACCTAGGTCATGGTATGCTTTAATTGCTTCTGTACTATTACCTAATGCTTAGTAATAACAATACTAACAACAAAATAACTTAAGGGCAAAATCCTCTGTGCTGAAGTGAAAAGAAGGATTACTACTGACTTTATTGTGGGGGTGAAATCTTGCCCTCAGTCGTCATAGCAGCTGGCCTACCAGAGAAACAATGCGATAATTCAAATAAGTGCTAAACTCCTCTTCCATATTTATCTCCCCACACTAGGTAAATTAAGGTGGGGCAATGAATTCTGCTTAGAGACTGGCAAACACCCCACAGAACACACACATCCTGTAAACACAACAGAAAATATTTTTTGGTCCTCGCATACAACTTACCTTCGCTGTTCTACATCTGAGGTTCTTCCCAAAGTAGCAGAACCACCACTCAAATGATATCTGGTCCAGCAGCAGAACTGCTGTAGCTGTTATCATCACATCTCCTCCTTGTTCCCTTAAGCCCTCTTTCTTTATATTAGAATACAACAATCACAAGTAAAAACCCAAATGCTGTTAACCGTTACCATGGCCCAAATGCAAGATACTGTTGTTATTCCACGTTACAAAGCAGTACTGAAGGAATTCAAAATCTCAGTATAGTTAGAGTTAGTAGATGGCTTTTCTGTGGCAGCTATTTCACGTTACCTCTCCAGAAATTGCAAGAGAGCTATCAATAATTTCCAGCTCAACCAATACATTTTGCCTAGGAAGCAGAGTTCTTCCACAAGTAAACGAAAAGCAGATCATCTATTTTGGTATCTTATGGGCTACTCTGTTATTCTAATTAATAAATGGAGCAGGCAGCCTACATCTCCTTATACTTCACTTCACATTTCTTTTAATTTATCAATGCAAAATAATTTAGCACAGAGTCATTAATCGAATTTCTTCTGCGAGAGAAGCATTATTAGATATGTTAAATCTCAACAATGTGGCTTCAAAACAGCTGTAGCCATGGATTTTTTAAGCTTTAATTGAACATCTGTGCACTTTAATTAATTTGAACAAAATGCAAAGGAAAAAAATAAAAGCAACAGTAGGTACCATGAATTTAACAAACTAACTTTAGTTTTCCAAACTCCCTCAAATAATGACTCTTCTACATACACATCAGATTGCAAACAGCAGCGTTAAGTTCACTACGCATTTCCAAATACAATGCAATTTGATTTCATAAAATAGAAACGATGTATGAAAACCAATATTTGCAGATATATTCGACAGCGTTCCGTTCCTCTCCTCAGTCAAGGCCGGCTTTACTCGAGGTTATTTATCACATGGCTACACCGCACAGGGGAGGCTGATGCACCTAGATAACGCAGCGGTCAGATAAGCTGCCTAAAGTATCCAAGAGAAGCGATGAAGAAAGGATTGCCTTTAGTCCTGTGCCCTAGAGAAGACGAAGCACCCAGCTCAAGGCTGCAGGAAGGCCTCCAGCCTGGACCAGAAGTTATTCAGAACCCAATTCCTAGCCACACTATCTCAGTCAGCCTCTTGAACGCTGAACAATAATTACTCTCTTAAAGTTCAAGTGAAGACAGTGACGTTTCTTTCCCCCAAAAGCTGGAGTGCCAAGAACTCTCTGCAGACGTTCTCCTCAGCGGGAAGGCATCTGCTCTCACCTTGAGCACCCTTGAACCAGCTTTTACAACAGGGATGAGAAACACCCTGCACATCCTGCCAGGAGGAACGCTTTGAGCACGGGGCCAGTACACAGAAAGCGCGCAACAGCTCCCCCGTGGGCGCGTACAAAAAGACTGTGGTCTCTTGATGTAGATGCCCTACGCTAGAAGGGGACTCCAGGCACAGGATACCAAGCAGGCAGGTATACATTGCAGTTATGCAATATATGGCCATGAATCAAGCATTTTTTTTTTCCCAGACATTACTGTGCTCAACACTTTCTGTTCATCGCTTCACGACAGCCTTTGTTCAAGATGTAGTTTCTACGAAACAATGACTTTAGCAGCTCTGAGCTGTGGCTTTCAAGTCCCCACCTCTCTCATTTGTAGAGCTAGTAACTGCTGCTCTCTTACCCATCACCATGTGAATAAAGGTTTAATTGATCGAACTTTTTATTCACTGACATTGCTACATTCAAGGTGACTATTACCTTAGAGCTGACAATCCACCAAAATACACAGACAGCTACCACAATGGAGGTCATACGCTGTACTACACAAAAACTACACCAGGTATCCATACAGTCAGAAGTACCGTAGCTATGAGCTACAAGTGATACGGTGCGATGCATATCTGTCCTCATATAACTACCATCCACAATTGGGATCATACCATTTAAATCTATCCTGAGAAAAAATTAGGATCATTTCTGGACCAAATTATATGAACTGGGTGAAGATGACTCCTCTAAAGGAGTCTTTTCTGACCTCCTTTAACAGCTGCTTGTCCAAGGGATGACACTGACTAAACAGCTTAAAAAAATTAACCTGTGAAGAATCTTAGATATGGGACATAGGGTAAAGGTATAAGTAACATGCAGAAAACAAGTAACTTATTCCATAGTCCCCTTATTTACTTTTTTTTTCTCCTCCACAAGGTATATCTCTGTTCATACTTCATTAAAATATTATTGTTTGTTTCTCTGCAAAACATTCAGGGTACTACTTCAAATTAAAGAAAAAAGGCTGCCAAGAAAAAACAACATCTAAGATGGATTCAGGGATGGAATACTGTAATTCAACAGCTCTCTTGTTGAATCAGATAATCATAACTACTAGAGACTATTTTGAAATACTTTTTACAGTCTTCGGACTATTAACATCAAATCACTCTGAGGCTATTTTGGTCTTTTGTTGTTTTACCATTCACGGGGATACAACGACTCGTTGGCACATTTCCAGCACAAGATGCATTTGAATAATACATGGCATGCCCTTTAGCTAGCATCATAATGCCAGATTTAAAACAAGGTAAGAAGTTTCTCCATATACACTCCCAGTGTTCAGCTGCTCATAATCTATAGCGTTAACAATTTATCATCGGAGCCAGAGACTTGCTGCCAACTTATCAAAGTGGCCACTGGATGCATATGATCTAGTCTGAGCATCTGGCTCTTCACTGTTCCTGACATTAGCACAGACAACAGAATCAGTGGACTATTGAATGCAATTACAGTAAGCGAGACAGACAATAAAGATTGATAGCGCCTTCTCTTTTTATCACATACAAAACTAGTGGGGGTTAGAGCTTTGCCTTGAGCTGCCTTCATTTAACAATGATTGAAAATACGCAATTGTGATGGTAAAACACTGCAGCCTGTACCACTTCATTTACTGGACACATTATCAAATTAAATGAAAAGTGAACTGCCAAAAGCAACAGTTATTATATATTAATGATGAATATTTACTTAGCATTGTTCACAAATCGTAAAGAGAACAGAATCCTTCTTGTTATCTTCTTTGCAGGCTACAGATGAGTAGTTTAACATTTCTATGTTTACGTTAAATCTTCTGTCTACAAATCTCTAAATACAGACATGTGCGATTGGTTTTGTGACTATCCATGTGGTTACAAATGTGTAATTAATAAAATGCTCCAGTAGTAAATGAATCCTAATTGCTGCAGGGATTCTTTACCTCAAATCACAGTTGGTATTCTTGAAAGTACTTAACTAACCAAAGAAACTCAAGAAACTTAGTATTTTCTCTCCAGCAGGCTTTATATCGTGGGTCACACGATGTGCAACAACTTTTAACAAAAGGAAAACGCAGCAGCAGCCAACGCAGTGGATTTATCACAATACATCTGTTGTACAGAACTTCAAACTGGCTACTGGGCTTTGGTTACTGCATACTGGGGGAGCTAAAAATACCTGATACGTTGGAACGACACAGATAATGCAGAATTACAGAAATAACAGTTATGAAAGTAATTAATTGTTTTGCTTAAAACTTTACTCCTTGTTTTAAAGAAGCCACGCTAATAACAACTTTTTTTTCCTCAAATTACAGCCAAATCACCCTCCAATGTGTGGTGATAATTTAACTACTGAATGACAGAGCTGATAACTTTTTGGTAGTTGTCGCCTAGTTTGTATTGATTATTTTAATACATAAAACAAGGAATTTCTTTATCTGAGTGTCTCATAAGAATTGATACCATGGAGAAATTCAATTAAGAAAAACAGTCTTTTCTACAAGCTCAAAATTAAACAAAACAATAACTACACTGTCAGCACCATAAAAAAAAAAATAGTGTATTTTGTCAATTTTAGATCAACTGCAACAAAGTAGTAGTTGGACACCACGTGGTCCTGGTACTGCCTGTTTTGGGGTTACATATACAACAAATGCAAACATATGGTCCTTGTCATGCAGCGATGCCACTGCAGGCATAGTTTTGCCTATGTGAAGAGTTCTGCTTGCTTCAGAAAAGCTCTTGATGCAGGCACCGGTCTCTGTGCAAGCGGCGTGCTGAGGTATCTGAGACTAAATGACTGAGAAGTTTAAATAAAAACAGGCATTTGCTTTTTTTTTCCTCCGTACAGCTTTGGGTAGTAAAATAAAGCCATTCACAGAACTCGCGCTATTCCACATGAACTGTATCCTCCAAACCTTTCTTTTTTTTTTACGCAAACCGCTTATATTCCAGGAATTTGATTTCTACAAATTGTAGATGTAAAGGCACTGCGGACTACACAATACAAAAGAAGAAAATTGAGGGGAAAAAAGTTTGGCTTTCTGGCCATATGCTAGCATGTAAACCATAAAAGTGACAAACACACAAATATGCCACAATGGAAAACTATGTGCTGATCCCACGCAATAAATTGAAAAGGCAACATGCTGTATGGTACTGCTTAACAATAGTGCAAAAATAACTGTAGGAAACTCTGGCTAAGATGGCCCACAGACAGTTTTGGAAGGGATGATGCATCAATAAACAAACAAATGAATTATCTTAAGCCTACTGAAAACAGGAAACCAACAACACTTCTATTTTCAAATGACATTTATTATCACTCTCCCCCTTTTTTGAGGGGAAAACATAGCTAAATTTAACTGAATATTTTTCAAGAAACACATCCATTTTATTATGTTCACATTTACTTGCTGGAAATATCAAGAGAAACATTAAGTAATTTTTTTTTTCCATCTAAGCCACTTTTTCCACTTGCATTTCCATATAAAGAAACAATAATCTGTTCCACAAAGCAACAGAACTATTGAAGCTTGGTTTTCTACGATCACTTCTTGTCCTCCCACGCCACCTCGTTACCTTTGCCATGTAAAGGACAGCAACGAATGCTGCGGTTTGTCCCGAGCTATGCACACATTGACTGGGCAGCAGCTGCTGCCAACAGAGAGAAAAGGCATCAAATGAATCCTGTCCACCTTTTCCTCAGTGAGCTACTTATCAGGTATCTGTCCTGTATCCAGACATCGGTAATTACACAACTCATAAAACATAATTACTTTGAAACTTCAATCTCCTTTGCAAACAGGTTTACGACTGCTAAAGTCACCACAGGGAAAAAACGTACAGACCAACAGGGTGAACCTCACATCCTTAGAAAACTAGACTACAGGTGAAGCACCATCAGGAAAGGAGCAAACTGAATGTCTTCAGAGGAGACCAGAACATTCTCCTCGATTTTTATTTCAGAAATAAGGATAAAAGTTACAGTGAACTGGCAGTCACAGGAAAAAAAAAAATCAACAATGAAACAAAACAAAAAGTTACAAATCCTATCCTTGATTCATCTCAGACTTGAGTCATATCAACAGCTCTACTCATCAGTTAGGGAAAGGCACAGTACCAACCCCGCACCATGAACGTGCGGCATGTAGAATCATTTTTAGAGATAGGCAATTGCATCAGTCACAGGAATCAGCAAGTGTAGATACAGATAAAGTGAATATTGATTCTGACTTTGACAAACTTTAGTTTGCATTTCATACTTCTCCAGTGCATTTCAGTGAAGATACTGTCCAGCTGCGTCATATGTCAACAGGAGAGGAATACTCAAGTCAGGCACATACCAGACTGACTGGAGTGGAGAGATTCTGTTTAACATCTTCTCTGAAGAGCAGAGGAACCAAGCTTATTTTTTCCTCTCTCATTTTGCCATTCCTATTGTGTCGAACAAAACCAAAAAAAACCAACCGCAAAACCCAAAAATGAAGTCTCACTCAGTTTCCTCAAATACTGCCAAGAGAAGCACCAATTCCCAAGCCGCCCTTCCGCACCCGCGTTCCCATGGACCTAGTGTAAGTTCTTTTCTCCAGAAAAGGGAGGTACGTTATAACCAAAATCTAAGAGTATGGAATGACACACTGTCACCGCACGCTTCCCCACATCAGAGCTTAGTAACATCAGCAAGTATATGTGAATTTTAGTACCTCTATCAATAAGCAATTTTGCTCACTAATTTTAAAATGTTGCCATGTGACAGACAGAATAGGCCACCCAGCCAAAATGCTAACTGAAAAATGGAACAAGAAAATATTCCAGTATATATTCCAGACCACTCTAAATCTTAAACCTACTGATCCAAGCACAATAAGGGGGAACCCAATGCTCTTTAATCCCCTTCAGAACTCTGACCCAGACCTTTTCTGCAGGACTGGACAAGAAACCAAACACCTTGTCAGCATCTGCAAGCCTGCCTTACAATGCTGTAATTTATTCGTCCTTTAAAATATATCACAGGTAATAATCCTTTATCCACAAATATCTCAAGTTTGGGGAAAAGCGCTTGTTTCAGCCAGTTTGTCAGAGGCATGAAATAGGCAATATCATGCAAGATGAGAAATCTGAAAATAATATTTAGTGCGGAATGAAAAAACTGCTGTTATATAACATAAAAAGTCCAATGTAGTCATGCTTTAATATTTTCCAAAAGCTAAATCATGTTATTCTGAGAATACCTTTAGCATCATACCCTCTTGATCAAAGACTGATTTAGTTTCTTGCTATGTCACAAGAAGCAAAACAGCCTCTGTATGGAATAGGCAAAATATTAACTTGTTAAATTCTGAAACAGGTTTCTCTCATCACCTACTTCATTTAAAAACAGTTTCTTTAAAACCAGTTAACTAAGACTTACACACACACACTTTTATAAACTGAAGTCTCAAACCTGCTATCACTTTTAGTGCCATTACATGTAATATATTAGTTCTTTTTATTTCAGAGGGCCAATCAGTATGCATAAAGCTAAACATGTGTCCAATTATTTTGCAGAGTTACAGCCTATGTTAAACAAGTCCTAGAGAGAAGGACGCACATCAAGTTTGGATTGTCCTGCCAGTACACCTCTGAGACCAAAAAGGACAACAGCTCATAGTGATAAGGACTTCATGGCTATTTTAGAGGGTGACTCAATTGCAGCAAAATCCAGGGGAGGACATCTGTTCACTTAGCCTCATGCCTCATCAAAGGATTTTTTTATTTGTTTCTGCCATGACTGTCAGGTGCCCATTGATCTAAGTTATGGTCACACATGTCATTTTGCAAGCATGATGAAGCACTTTCAAAAGTTAACTGAACTACAGCTGCACTGGGCTGCTTCATCAGAGGCAAAAATGTAAATGTTCTATTTCATGGTGGTACTGAATCACATCATGTCCTTGGTGAGGGTCCAGAGCAGGGAGATGCAAAACTCTCAAGATACTTTGAGAGGAGCATGGTTTTGGAGACACCCTCCAAAACCCATTGGGAAAGATCAAAAATGCCCAGAGATCAGAATTTTCCTCTGGAGATCCCTACCTCTCTTTACTGACTGCAGAGGAAGCCCAGCACAACTAATGTCCTGTCTTAGGCACCTCGAACAATGACCTAAAGCCAAGAGGACGGGTCAAGATCCTGTAAGAGAACCTCACAAATAGGAACAGGTTTTTGGCAGCCTTCCCACACGTGCTGGAGTAACGTAGTTAGGCTATGTTTCAATTCCGTGTGTGTGAAAAAAGGATAACATTACTGCCCCAACTCACAAGGGCGCAATAAACACATTAATGATTATTATGCCCTCTGAAAATATGGTAATGAAGGTTGTAAGTATAAGCACCATCATTAGAAATGTTTCTATGCATTTATTTTCACTTACCAGCTCGCTCTGTTTTGTGGAGCTTCCTTACACAGAGATCTTGCGGCAGAACTTGGAATGACCCTCCACCCATACCCAGCAGAAGCTTTAGAGCATTTGTGAGAAAGGGTTGATGCACCTTCATAGTAACACAGATGTGATTCTGCTTGGTGGGAGCAATCTCCACTTGGTTGACAACCACCGAGAATGATGACAGATACTTCTGGTTTTATCTCTTTAATTATGTTTCACATGCACTGTAATTTCTTAGTGTCTCTTCAACTGCTAAATTCCATTACCACCTCCACTCCCTGACAGCTCCCCTTGGCACAGCAAATATAACTTCAAAAGAGGACACAAGGGACACCAACCCCAGTGTGCAAAAGCCTTCTGTAATGACCCTGTAGTGTAACCTGCTCAGCTTCAGCAGGCAAATGCACCGAGCAGGAAGACAGAGTCAGCTCTCCAGCCCCGGAAAACAATTCCGTGAAAGCCTTACAACCGTGCCGTTTTCCGTCGCACTTCTCCTGTACCATTTCACATAAGGGAGGATGCTGTACCACAGTGACATTGCTTCATCTCATTAGGCTTTTAAAAGCAAAAAGACTACAATTAAAATCCTTTAAAAACGATATTTTTAGTTAACTCTGAGATAGAGCAGGAAGCTAAGAACAGGTTTCCCATCCTGAGAACAAGAGCCCCTTCTCTGACTTCAACTTAAAGCTGAAAAGTCACAGTATTTTACACAGGGCACATGAAGACCTTCAAGTTGTAGAGCACATCAATGAGAAAGTGAGAAAGACAAGGAACATGGCAAATATTAGACTCGTCCTTACTCAGGACTACAAGATCCGGCACATAAAACCTTATTGACAAATAACTGGTTTACAGCTAAAAGCACAAACGGAGGAAACCTCGACAGAGGAAAATGATAATGTGAACATTACCTTTGAAATTCACAGCCTAGTCATTCATTCAAAAGATCTCTTCAAAGCAGCTGGTTCAGACTCTAGAAATTAAAATAATAATAAAAATATAATTAAGACAAATACATTTTTTATTATTGTTATTATAAGATGTTCCAGAGTTGTTATACGAGTTAATACAAAGATAATCTTCCCCTTCACGTAGCCCCACGCCTGCTCAAGAGAAAACACGACAGCTCTGCAGGAAGGACACACAGGCATTTGGAGAACCCTAACTGCTTTAGCAAATACATTAGCAGAGGTGCATGGTTAGTTTACCAAGAGATAATTGCTTCCCCCCCACTTCCCTAAATATGATAAAAAATGAATTATTTAAAAATTAAAGGCATTTAGAGTAATAGCACTCCAAATGCATAGTATTTATTTCTTCTTTCATCATCCATAGTTTATGGCATTGTTTGGGGTTTGGTGTACTTTTTTTTTTTTTTCCCCCCCTCCTGCAGTTTACTTAGTATTAGGCTTGCACTGATCTCATCAATAAGAAATGAATTTTGGTAACTTTCAAAAGCACTATATTATTTTTCCTTTTATTTGTAGTGAGTTTTCTTCTCTCAGTGGTATTACTGCAATAAGTCAGTCATTATTTCTTTATGTTTTCCCTCCTTTCTTTAGTATTTCATTTCCCTTTACAGCACATCTCGTGATCACAAAGAAAACAGAGACACTTATTTCTTTTAACAGTTGAAATTGCTGCAAGTGATTTAACTGTCATTTAATCTGATTCCTCTCTTCTGTCTGTGGAGAAATATGTTTAATGTACTGGAAATTATGTTAATAAGAAAAAGCATTATCTCATTTAATGAAATAAATATACAAATATTTCAAAATAAAATAAAGAGGCAATCTTCACTGAGGAAAAAATGTCTCTTATGGTTTGCATAAAATAAACAAATGAGAAAAATTAATGAATACATTGAAATATACTGACAAAAATTATGCCTAAACTCAAAAGGGAAAAAAAATAAAAGAAGGTGACTGAATTGCATCTCACCTAATCAAATGCTTTTTGAGAAAACACAGAAGCAAGCTTAAAGGATCAGAGTACAAATCATTTTTAAAAAATTATTTTATTACCCTAGGCTAAACTTTTTCCCCTCCTTTAAAAAGCCATCAGTTTTCCTGCCTTTTTTTTCTATTATTTTCTTCAATCGATGTTGAAATAATATTTATTGTTTAATGACTGCAATTGCTTCATCCTTTAATTATCTTTGATCCTTTGGCACAAAACATATTTAATTTATGGAAAAGAACTTTGAACCCCTCTGATTTAGTTAATCGTAACAGTCAATAACTATTTCTGAGCTTTTACATTATGAAGTATGTAACTAGGATGCACTAAGGTTAAACAAATATTGTTAGTGGTGAGAGAAAAACTTGTAGCAATTATGTAATAAAAGCATGACCACTGCAAAAGAAACACATAATTAGCGATTTAATTACAGACATCAAAACAAACTAAAGATGTCAATAAAAAAATCTTCTGTGACAAACTGATTTCATTCCCCTGTTCTGCAATTCTAGATCTTAATGTATTTCTTTATGTTTTCTTGTTTTCCAGAAATAGAGAGTGCAAAACAAAAAGAAGATATTCAGTGTCATCTGTTCGGGTGCAACCGTGGTAGAAATTTTTTTAAATCCTGAGTTTACTTTCTCATTGGCAAGAATAAGTGCCTTCGATCCATCCAACAGTAGATTTTATTTTATTTTATTTTAACTCCTCTTTAAAAAGAGCCAGCAGCGATGAGTATATGCTGGGTTGGAAATTCATTTGGGGAGTTTCAGTCGTTTGTGTCGCATACCTTACCTTCTCAAGGCATTTTTTAAGAGCACTAGTTTCTGTCTTTGATTCCCCCCCGCCCCGCCTTACAGAGTGCTATGGATCATAACAACTCCAGCTCAGTCACTTCTGCTACTGAGAATAACTATGAAGAGCAAGATGTGAAAAGATCTCAAGTTACTTTCTTACTTGAAATACATAGTTTTACTTGCCTACAGTTCTCCTTTCAGTTTATAGACTTGCAAATCTGAATTTGAGCAGGACAGAAGCTATGCAGTGAATGTTTTGGGTTAGTATTAAAACAGGTCGCCTTTTCATTTTAAAAAGCATCCAAAACCCCTTACAGTGAAATTCTAAATCCACTGAAGTCAGTAACAAAACTCCCACCAGCTTCAACAGGGATTTCAACTTGTGTTTCCAGAGGCTCTCTTATTCCTAGTCTACTTCTTTTAGAGTTTTAAGACATTTTTTTTCCTCCTGAAATATGCATGGGGAAAAACAGAAATCTCGATATGCCGCTCCTTACAGAAATGTTCCATCTTGAGGTCCTACACCTGATTCATCTTGATTGGATGCTTAAGCTGCTTGTACTCATTACATTATATTCAAAGCAAATCATACAGAAAGTGGTTGCTCTGAAGCATAGATTATAATTTGTGTGAAGTAATCCATTTAAACAAATTTAGAATCACTGATTATTTTAATATATACACACAGATATAAATAAACAGACTCTGTATGAATACCAGGATTTGTTTTTAATGACATACTTTCTTTTTCTGCTAAATTTCAATTCTACAGAAAATGTTCCCTACAGCTTTTGTGATCAGGGTTTACAGAGATATTCGGGAGAGGATAACCCTACATATTCACACAGCTTTATTTTTCTAATTCAAGATTTACAGGGCATCTAAAAACAAAAACCTAAACCCCATTGTATTTCTTTTATAACTAGAGTGAAGAATGTTCGGCAGTACAAATGAATTAGGAAATTACTCTCCTGCCGTGAAAAAGCATTACGCTGTTAACACGCAGATATACATGCAAAAAAACCCCACTAATTCAATAAGATGAGAAAGTTGGAGGTTTAGTATAAAACCCCCTCCACTTCAGTCACGTGAATGTCAACAGACAGCTATAACTTGCCTTACAAAGATGCAATGCACCTTGAGAACCAAAACGCCAAGATGGTCTTTGATTCACGGATGCGTCTCACCATAACCATTCACTGACACGAAGGCTGGACCTCTGTCAGAGAAGAATCCACGAGCCTGTTCTGGACGTGCTCCCCAAGTTACACTTTCAAAAGACAACAGAATCCCCCCCTGGAAACCCCTATTCAAAAGGGTTTGCCCCAAGTCGGAAAGAGCAGATGGGCGAATGGCCCTTGAGGACTGGGGGCCGCCCAGCCAGGGAGCATTTCAGATCACCTCCAGGTCCTGCCCACACCGTGCCCAAAGTGGCTCCAGCCTCCAAAGCGCTCTGGATTAGATCCATAAACTTGGCAAGTTAAGAAGTTAGAATAATCCCATATATTCCTGTTGTAACAACACTTAAGGGAGCGGGATCAAAAGACTGAAAGTACTGACATTTTTGATTCCAATGTCTTTTGAGTGATCAAAAGACTATTGACTTTAAGCAAACCAGCTTGTCAAATTACAAAGCTAGAAGCCCCAAAAATCTCTTTTTAAAAAGCGTCTGGTTTTAAGCAGAACACTTTAAACTTGCACCTAAAAATAGAGGTAAGCTCTGCCTGACACAAATCTGAATTTTTTTCCCCCATTCAAGATTTAGAAAGAAAAACATCCATTTTTCAAAAGGATACTTTTAATGAGAAAGGTTAATTTTAAGCAAAATCAAGTAAATCAAAGTTTCTAAAATCAACGTCTCTTTTCTGTCTTTCTCTTGTCATTTTTTTATTAACACTTTTGTCTCTTTTTTCTGATTTCTGATTCTATTCTTGATACGAAAAGACAGGGCAGAAGGAAACAGCAAACCTACTTAAGGTGGTATTCAGCAATAAATTTGACTACAAGGAATTATATTTTTTTTCACTGAACACACAGTATACTGAATTTCAGCCATCTTCCACATTAAGCTTTTCTCAGTTAAGGCTAAATATGGATGAAATCAAACCTAGTTCTTGTTCCTTACATCTGTAGAGGCAATCTGCAAATATAGCCCTTTTCTGCCCATGCTGTGAACAAAAATAAAATCCCTCCTTGATGGGTACAGCTTCCACCATCTTCTAGGATCCCTAAACTTGTCAAGAAAAAGGATGACACAGACAGATCTTCACAACCACATCTCCAATTCCACTCCTCTTTCAGCCCAACACACTCCCCTTGCAGCCTAGAAGACCACGATGCCGTGAAAACAGATGCCTAGATGCGATCTGAAAGCCTCCCTACGCAGAGAAAAGAGCTCCTACTCCCTCTGCGGACAGCCCAGCCGGAATCCCGAGGGAACATTTGCCACTACGTAACCTCTGCGGCAAGTCACCAATCACACCCGAGATGTACGGATATTTTCTTTAACGCTGGTGGCAATACGGACCACGACCGTGCAGATTTAACGCTTTGCGCCGGTTCCCAGACCTGAAGATGAAACTGCTGGTTTGTCTCGCGGTATGCGTAAGCAGAGTTACTCGCTTCTGCTCCTCTCCCAGACCTTTAGGCCCCTGTAGATTGAACACGCTACTGCAACACAGGCTGCGACATCAATACAGAGGCTGCAAGCGAAGAGTGACAAGTAAAAAGCTAAGAGTATCTTATGTACTTCTGAAGTTTCTCCTGCCTCTTTCAAGTAATTCCTTTAGCCTTTTATCAGTCTTTTTAAACATATTTGAATTTATTTGATTTTTGCATTTTCTCCCTCTGTTCCTTTAATGAAAAGAATTAATTTATATACCTTTGAAGAGAGCGCTGTGCTTTCCCACAACGCAATAGGCCATTTTTTCCTCAAAATGGGAGTCGTAAAAAAATGGGAGTCAATTTTCAAGCCTGAACCTCAGTAATGCGCACAAATACTGAATCGAGAAAATCAAGTAGGTGCTTAAAACCAGAAAATGGAAATGCATCTGTTTGGGCAGAAACACAGAATTTCAATACCAAACTATGAACACTGTACCTCCTCACCCAACTTTTTTTTTTTAGTATTTGTATTTCTTGAAGTACACATTTTTGCAAACTACATTGTATTGCTTTGATTTACATCAAAGACAGCATTTTTAATCAACTCAGCAGAACTAAAGCAGTAAGGTGTGCCAAGTACTTTTTTGTTTTTAAATCCCTCTCCTTGTTTTTTGAAAGTGACAATTGATAGCAGATGTCTCAAAACCTCCAGCATCCTTGATACCTTATTTCAAAGGGATATTGATAGCTGAAGATCAAACTTCTACAACCTCCTTCCACAAAGCATTCTCGAAGATGCTTGAGAGTGAAAGCAAATGCAAGACACAGCCTTCATCTAGCTGAGACCATTTAAAAAGCATAGTATGGCCTCCATTAGAGAAAGATATTTTTTTTTTCTTTCCTGCAGAACTCCACACCGATTTATTAAATCGTGACAAACGACTTTGGGTCAAAACACAGATTACCATATAGCTCTATAAATAAATAAATATTGTTATTTCCTATAAAGCCAGGCTTTCTGCTTTCTTGTTCTTCATAGAAAGCACTTGTGGTAACATTGGCCAGGCTAGAAATTAACTGGGAACTTTACGCTTCATCCTTCAATACTTCTGTTTCTCTTGCAGCAATTGCAAGGGCAGCAAGCACGTATGTATTATTCAGCACTGACAATTCAAGCTGTAGACACCTCACCATCCCACAAGACTGTCCCCCATAACTGCAACGGAAAAAAAACTATCCATAGACTATTCAGTGCTCAAACACAGAAGTAGATGAGCAAGAGCAAGACAGATGCTCTCAACATGAGTAATGACAGAGATCCTGCTCTGCCAAATAAGCTTTGGTCCTTCCTGATCATTCTAACAAGTCAACCTGGGAAACCATCTGCAAAACTGAGAACAAGTAGCAATTTTTTTTGTGAAACACGTTAGAAATTGTTTCCTCACAACTTTGGGAGTAACTAGACATATTTATCATAATGTTTTCCAGGTAGCCCTTTTTAAGAATCTACACTTGTAGAGAAGACTTTCCAGGTTATGAAAACAGCCATAACATCTAAATTTAGGTAAGCTGTCAGACCTGTAAGTCTGGAGACTTCTAAGCATCCCTATTTCCAGCTTCTCATGAAGGTCCAAGAGCCCCCTGCTTCGCATCCACTCAGAAACTACGAGCAGATACTTTTCTCTGTGCTCTCTCTCGCACATCTATACTGGATCATTCCTTGCTAGAATCCAGTGAAAAAGTGCTTACAAATGCAATTAAATGTTTTCAGACTTCAAACGCTGTTCAGCTTTAGTCCCACTGAAGTATTAGAGAAAGGTTAAGGCAGATTTTCCCCTTTGTATTATTTTTCCCCTTCTTCGGTTGACTTCCATATGGATAGCAACAGTCCATTGTCAGGCGATAAAATTAGAACATCAGAGATAGCCTAACTAGAATGCAATTTATCACTGTAGTATTCCAGTATATAGAATTTCTATTCCTTAAATAAACATATTTCTTTAACGTGTCAACATAACCAAGAAATCTGATCTTCTAGACAATATTCCAGGCTTGATTCATTTTTATTGCTCTCCAGTAATGAAGTTTTAACTCTTGATATATTCCTCCTATTTAACTGCCATTTCAAGAAAACTAAAATGATCAATTTCCAAAGTTGGTTCAGGCAGAGCCATGACATTCTGCAAAAGAATATGCCCAGGTGTTCTCTCTGAAAGCACCCACCATCCTGTTTCAACAGCAGGGGAGAGAGAGGAGGTGGAAGAATAAAGAATGTATTTAAATGCATAAAAGAATTGAGGCTATAAATTCATTTCGCACTAGTTGCACATGTAAATAAGGTGTACCAAGTAACTTTTTTCTGTATTTGCAGTTTGCAAAGTGTTAGTATTATGTAAAATTCCCATGTGGTGTAAATGGCATTGCTCTATTAACTTCAGTAAGTCGCCCTTATATACACTGTAGATTTAATGACGATAACTTCTATTCAAAGTTACGGCTACGGAAAGAGATTTGAATGAACAATTTCTATCACATTTATACTTGTCATTTGGGATTAGCTAATCCCAGATCAACTCTGTACATAATATATAATTGCATATCAACAATATCAGCCTGAAAATGTGTCTCACTACTTCTAGCAGTTTCCCAAGTTAAGCATTTTTGTCCTGCTAATGAACCTTTTGTTACAGTGAATATGATTCTGCCAGGAATTTAATGCATGTAAATGTAATGACATAAGAGCATTACATAACCACTCTCCTACAGGAGTTTATACAGTACAGAATATAATGAAGCCAGACTATAAATGATGCATATACCTGCAAGGGAAAAGTAGCATTTTTTAATTTAGTGAATCGCTATAAATAACAATGTGGCAAGAAATGGTTTCAAGTGCTTCAAAATGTTTGGAGAAAGGGATCAATCGATATGCTGCTGAATTGTTAAATATAAAAGAAAAAAAGAGACAGCTACAAGATTAGAGGGTGCTTCCTACTTTCGAAGAAATTTAAAGAGAAAAGCTGTAATAAAAATCTAGAAACCTCCCCCAAATACACTCACCCCATCCTACATTAGAGAATGTTCTCGCAACCTGTTTTTCCCCTGAAATTTTGGAATCAAAGGCGCCTGCAACAGGAATTTGAGCATTCAGGACCAGATTCTGAAGCTGACAGTTCACATCAGAACTCTTTCCATTTTACATCAACTGGCTCAGCAGACTTACGCCTAGCAAATATTAACTTCCACAATGAAGGAAAGAAGCAGCTCTTGCAACTTTTCCAACACTACGTTTAGCCTCTGCGTACCTGCTCAAAATATAACAAACTCAGCAACCTTTGTAGAATAATATCTGAATGAAATTCTTCCGTCTTTGTCCTCTTCCCTCCCTTCCTTCCAACTGCACAAATACCTTTAAAAAGAGCAAGAAAAGGTAATATATGTACCCATCGTTCAGCTGGAGTAACAGCTTGGGAAATACAACCATGTCCCTAAAACAAACAGCCTATTTGTTTGCATTTAGAGACCTGAAAAGAACAACTGCTCATCTTGCATAATTCCTGAATTTACCTAAGACAACGCTGTAATTTCAAGTATACTTCCTAAAACATTTTGTGCTATGGTTATTTATGTTATCCCAAGTAAGCAGTACTCCTCTTGTCGTATGTATAAATAAATTAGTGTATAAGCAGACTTTAAAGTGTCTCTATTTTGCATACAACCGCCTCCTTATTTTCCCCCCCATCAACTTTGTGTTTGACAGAAGGAATTTCACCTCTGCCCACTCATCCTCATTCTGGTATCGGTGAACTCAAGGCAAAGAACTCACAACTTCTTACTGAAATGAAATTATACTACAGAAATTCTTTTGAATTTGACTTTTGAAGATTGTATAATTTATTGAAGAAAAATGCAAAACATATTTCTAACTATCATCAAAATCCAATAGTAAATATGCTTAAGCTTTTTTTTTTTATTTTTTAAGCCTGAATTAAAGCCTATCATTTTAAACAATTTTTCCATACAATAAGCCAAAACTCTAGAAATAAGGGCTGTTGAAAAAGTCCAGCTGTATCACAAATTAAACTATGCTAAAGTAACATTAAGAAGTAATTTAGGACCCTCAAAGTGAGAGAGCTCAGTGAAGGCTCAGTACACTCTTACCTTGTGAAAAAGGAACTATACTGCAATTAATTTTTTTTTTCTCCAAAAATATTTAAATAAAGAAGCAAATAACATCATGGAAGTTCTGTTTGGAATATAGAAGCAGATAGCACAAACTAATTTGTCATACGAGCTGATAATGTTTGCACAGCATTTAAAAAGGAAGCAAAGGATACAAGTTGCCAGACTCTTGGGATCCATGTAGAAATTGGACTTTTTATCAGGCATATTTCATTGCCATGTAACTCTTCCTTCCCAGTTCATACATTACAATATGCGGTGAAAGAGCGCGGTGCAGATTTTCGGATCCACACCGCTATATGTGCCAATTTTAGAAGCATTTTTATGCAGGTACCCACCTGAAGATTTTAGAAGCTGATCACAGGTCTCCACATTTGCACATTTGGGGGGCTAGGAACGACCCCCCCCCAAGTCCATTCAGACAACAGATCAACGATTTTCTTCCAGAATAACTTTTTTCAAATTATGCACAAGTAAGATAGCATTTCATCAGCCCCGAGGGGAGATTCGAACTTGGACTGCAGGCATTTACAGCTCTTCGATGTAATGAATACCATATCAAAACCAGTTCACACCATGTTGTGAGGTTGTATAGTTCTGATTCTGACAAAATATATAACATCTGGTATAAATAATTATTTTGTTGATTTTATACCTTATCCCATTTTGCTCATATATATAGTGTTAAAAGCTAATATATTATTCCGTAGCTATAAAGGGCCTTTTCTGGTCTTTTCAGTGGTGTTATTGTCTTTCACATCCTGTCAGAGCATTAAGATGTCATATAACTTCGCAACAATTTACTGCACAAACCAACGTGCACTTTGCTAATATTGTATGGATGACTAAGTATGCTGGCATTACTTTATTAAAATACTCGCTTTAAGTCCGCTCAAAGTGTGGGCTAAAACACCAACTGCAACTACGGTAGAAACAAAAGAAAGGAAGCACAGTGCTTTTGAAAAATGATTGCTTAGCCCAGACTTTTCAGTCGTACGCAAAAATCAGTCTTTCCCACGGAAACCTGGAGTGCACGCATCCACGTACAGGGATCTGGTTTCCACTTGATAGTGCTGCGCAGCCAGGCCAAAGTGACAGGCTCTCCCTAAATGCATGCACTGTAACTGCTGCAAAATGCAATTATTTTAAATACTAGCATCAATTAACAACAGGATGAGTCCCAGCTATTTAGTATTTGCAAGGGACCTCTTCTGTAATTGCATACAGCATACAAGGGTGAAAACCCACCAGTTTTATTATTTTGAAAGTAAAAACCAGTCAGTGACCTGTCACAGTAAAAACACAGATTTTAAACTGCCACATGTACTGTCTAGCCCAAATGAACCATTGAAAAAAATTTCTAAAAAATCACTTTTTACAGATGGTTTTGGACATCCTTTTAACCAGGTAACACCAGGGAGACGAACCAGTGGTACCACAGCACACGCGGGGAGGCTGTCATCGGCAATCCTCGATGCTTCTCCAATAAAAATAACAAATAATAACCGCACAAGGATAGGCCTCCCTTTAAGACAATGACAAGAATATTTTCTATCCTATAGAATGTTTGCATCAATCACGTACCTGTGGCTTTCACAGTGAGCTGGACTATTACAAGATTGATGACAAGCTCAAACACAATACTTGACCTAAATACATTATGTAGCAGTGGATGCCTGTTAAGTAGGTCAGCATGGGCTCTTAAAAGTTACACAAAACTTATTGCTGCCACATAGTTGGCATGTCACTAGTCGAGAATTATGAGAATCGGTTTTATAGGCAGGAAGAAATCTCTTATCATACAAAAATCTGTTTCGCCACACTTAAAATATCTTAAATACCAGAATATGCTGCTTGTCATATGTCTTTAGGCCTCCAAATGAAACAAAAGTGAGGTGGGCAGCTGATGAAAAGCCTGACAATTCTGAGGATGATCCTGAGGTTCACATACATGGAAGATTTCTCTTTGAAAAATAATTGTTCAAATAAATATTTTCCATTCTTGCAGTCAAACAAATTGTGATTTATGGGATGCATCAGACAAGCCTGTCAAGCTAAGGAAGTCTGTATTTAGTAGTGATTAATCAGAGATAGCTATATTACCCCACCTTGATCTTGGAAGCTCTTCAGCGGCATGGTGTAGAAAGAGCAACTGAACAGAGACTTATCTGTTGCGGTACCCACGTGTGAGGAGCCACACAGCATGACAGAGAATATTATTGCTAAAATGAACTGATAACCGCTTACCTATCCCTTTCTAAACATGTCTATGTGCTAAAGAGCAGAGACTGGACGTGCCTTGCAGAATGAAGAGTGCCTCCCTACAGAAGGGGACATTATGGTGGGAGGTTTCAATCTCACATTATAAACAAAAGTATCCTTTTCGCATCTTTTGACTTAGAAGACAGTAAGGTTCACTCTGCGCTAAGCAATCAGCCACCTGTATGTTCATGCACGACTGAGCTTCTACAGGAGGCAAAGCCCAGCCAGATTCTAGTGATTCATGTAATCTAACTCCAAACTTTTATAATCTCTACACCAAGTTGAATGCATAGCTTTCATCCACTGGGTATCCTCCCTATATCAATCCATGATGGCAAAACAGAGATCAAGCCATTAATGCCTCCAAAGAGGCTATACTGGGCCTGCCATTCACACGTGGTCTGATGAAAGCCCAGGAAAACAGGATTTTCGATCCTGTTTCTCTCTCTCATCAGCTTCAAAGACTTGCCATCATTCTCACCACGTCACACTTTCACATACGCTTATGCCCAGCATGCCAATAGGCAAGGCCATGAAGTTGTGGTCACATTGCTGAGTACTAGGTATAATCTTCTTCCTATGAAGCCGCCTCTTCCAGACACATATGCATTAGTAAGTAAGGACTTACACACTAGCTCTTTGCATTTCCTCTAACTACACCGAGCAACTTACTGACAGATGTCACTAAAAAAATAAAATAGGCTATTTACCAGTAACAAGGATGTACCAAGAAAAAAAAAAAATCAGTGAGAAAAGCAACATTTTTTCAGGAGAGAGAGTAAATACGCTGTAGAAATCTGTCTTGAAAAAGCAAGTCTCATGAAGGCTTTCCACCAGCCTCTCAGTAATGTGGTTCATGTATGCAAGTTGCATATTTTAGTTAGCATTTAACTCAGAAGCTCTTCCTTTGAGACAAGTGATTATTTTCTTTTTCTGTCTGACCTAGTGAATACAGCAATGCTCCACTATACTGTATTTGTGCCCTGCAGGCAGCAGTGTCCCACCAACTTTCCACCAAATGCTCATAACACGAGGCAAAATGACAAAAAAAAAAAAACGAGGAGTGTTATTTAGCATATTGAAAACAAATACATGCTATTGTGTTTCTTCTTTTATTGTTTTGTTATTTCATCATTACTCACCACAGTTCTTTCCTTCATTTGCAGAGTTTGGGTTTTAATGTAATGGCCATTCAATAAAAATGTTGCTTTTAAGGGTTTGCATATCATCCCATTTTCTCTTCAACCCTTCAGCAACCATATGGCAAGCAATCAGGTCTGCAATCACTAGGTCCATATTATGTAGAGCATGATTTCAGCATTATGCTATTACCCATCTGTTTCTGTAGAAAAAGACACGAACCCTTGTATAAGAGGTCAGTGGTTTCATTGCACACCGTATTCCAGAAATCTATCTCTGTTCACTTGAGATCACTTTCGTGATTTACTGTAGTCTTTTAGGCCAGGCTTCCCCCCCCGCCCTTTTTTTTTTTTTTTTTTTTTTTAATACAGACAATCAGGACAATTTGTCTGTCTGTTGTATAAAATTATTTGTAACTGTCATTCTGTGCACTTATGCTCTCTTAGTTAAAGATGTTCTCCTGAGATCGTGCCATTTTCTTAAATAAGACACAAGAGAGAAAGGCTCACCTATTTTAACAGGTTAGTCTACGAATAATAAGGTTTGCTATTCAGCATCAATTCATTTATGAAGGAGTAAAAATTGTCTCTTTGGCATTAGCAATCCAATGTATGCAAATAGGTGTTTGGCTTTCTGTAGAAGAGGAATGCACTACACAAGTACAGACATAATGGTAACGTCAGTCTTTAATTTGACCTAGCACTTGAATTCTGCCCACAACAAAGACAAGTCAATGAACTTCAACTGCAGCCTATTGAGCTTATAAAAGGGGGAAAAAAAAATAAAAGAAAAAGAGTGTAATAGCAAGGAACTTAACTGCAGACCACTCTTAACCGTAGCATGTAACCCGACACTTTAGTTCCCTGCCATCCTATCACCATAAAGTCTCTGCCATGATAAAAGAAATACAAAAAACATGTCTAAAATAAAATTCAACATCCCTTAAGTGTTATACTATTCAGTGCCCGTACCACATATTTAACCGGATGGCTATGCTTCACTAGAGAAACACAATGGACTTCTCTTTAACAACCTCTTTTAAACAAACCACAAGCTTGATCTAAAAAAAATAAAAATTAAAAAAAATTCTACATACAAACCATCCAACAACACAAAACCAGCCTTTTTATCCAGAATATTTTGTAACAGCAGACTTGTCAAGCACTTCCCAGACTCAGAGGGCTCACAGCAAATTAAAAAAAAAAAAACAAACAAACCCACAAACCAGTTAACAGTCAAATAATTTGAAAACATACAGAGAATAAAGACACAGAGAGGTATGACAGAGAAATATGAAGTCATGTGAGAAAATGTTAAGGTAGCATGATACAGAGACAGAGCATCACATCATGACTTGTCTCGACAAACTGCAAGCACTACAGTAAAGAACATTCACACCACGTCAGACGCATGACTACGTGGTGACATGAAGATGAATAGGAGGAACAGGATAAGAAATTGAGCAAATCCATGCTATCTTACATGAATTTTAATAGAAGTTCTAGAAAATAAGGGTGGAAACCTTTGCTAGTCCTAGGGAAACAAGGAAATCTGGAGGAATGGGAATGAAGCAGCCAAGGTCTGGAAAATGCTGCCACGACTGGTGTCTAATGTGAAGACGGTAACAGAGGCTGTATGCGAAGACCACCTCAAAGTCAAAGGGCAGGCAGACTGTTACAGAGATGTTAAATACCTGGAAAAGCTCTAGAAAGGAGAGGGTAAGAATGGATGTAATTTGTGAGATGTTCTTGTTAAGTAAGCACTTCTCAGAAGTCAATTATTTTGTTGAAGGAAGCTGAAACAAAGAGAAGTTAATTTGGTGAAGTTAGACTTAAAGTGGATAGAGAAAAGCTTCTAAAACATCTTCAGCTCGTTATGGATGGCAGAAGTGGCTGAAAAGTTTAATTCTAAGTTTTCTTTGCAGAAACAAGGCCTTAAAGATAAAATTCAAGTTGCACAGAAAAAGGAAATCTTGCATTTTCACCAACCAGAGCCTCTAGTCAATGCTAGAACATAGTAAGTGACCCAGATCTATATAGTAGCTTCCACTCACTAATATAGATTTAAAAAAAAAAAAAAAGATCTGCATTACAGCTCTTGGACAACATTCAACAAGGCTTGTTTAACTCATGAAGCAATTTGAACGTGGGAGCAGTATGGAAGTTTGATCCACTAATGGGAGAATTAAGCTTTTGTAATATATGCTTAAGTATCAAATGCTAAGTGTCATTTCAATAATAAAATCATTAAAGAAATGATCTATGGATATGTTAGGCCGATTAGGTAGACACAGACAGACAGATTAGATGGGATGACCACAAAGCATAAAGTAAATATGAAATGGAGAAAAGTAAAGGGCAGAAAATTGAATCTAAAAAAGTATTATAGATATATGAACTTGGCAAATAACTGGAGTGATTCTACTGAAGAAAGAAATATTAAGCTGGTCAAATAAAAATTGATAACTCATTTTTCCATTTTTCTTTAATCTTTCACTAAATACGGTATAAACATTACAAAAAATTAGGGAAAACTTGAAGTGTTCAGAACATAACTATGGAAATTACAGGCTGACAACCATCAATTACAGAATAAATACTATTCAAAAGCAGATGTAATAATAGCTGGCAAGACACATAAATACAGTTTGACCTAGCGTTTTATTTACTTCTTTCAGGCAACCTGAATGTCATGGTGCTTACATAAACAATGCTTAATGCTTTGAACTCCAGTAAAACACAGCAAGAGTTAATTAAAATGATATAATCAAGGCACATCTCTTTCAATATATTAGAACAATACAGAGAGACTAAGTGTTTATTATAAATTCTAATAATTATTCACAAAAAGTATACAGCGAAAGACTAATCTTCAATTTTAAAGATAACTTTTTTGGCTGAAAGATCTCCTTGCTTTGATGTTTGCTACCACTGAAATTCAGGCATTTGGGAGCAAGACTTTGCCAAACAAACCCTTACTACACATGGATAAAAAGCTATTTTCAATAACATTAATGTTTAACGCAAACTGCTAAAAGCGAGAAAATTCGGAGTTAAGGCTGACAACTCCATCTTTAGCTCAGAGAATAGAGTTTAAAAGCCCACAGCATCTTATGCCAAAAGATGTTGTAAGATTGCATTCTGAATATCCCAGCTTTTGTTTCATTTTCCATTCTCTGACTCTTTCCATTAATGTGTAGACTTGGAGGTTTTTGTTCTATTTTAGTTTGTTGTTATGGTGGGATCGCCTTTGTTCCTTTAATCAGCAAAAAGCCATCAACACTGAGTAACAGAAGATCACGTTATGAAACCTCCTGGTGTAAGAGTCATCCATCCACCTTTCCAGTAGTATCTATTGACATTGTCTCAAGCTCCCCCTTTAGTTAGGTAGTAAAATAAACCCCACTCCAGAGGTATTAAGACTCACAGAAAGCCTCCAGTCTCCTTAACCTTCCTGCAAGCATTTTGCCTTTCGCTTTCCTTTCTACAAAGTCGATATAGTCACAAAGGAAAACCAAACTTCAGTTCATCAGCACCTCAATTTACCAACAGTCCAGACATCACGCAAGCTTTGCACACAGAAAAAGTTCAGATGTTGGTACTTACTGAAAACACAAAGTTTCTTCCAGATTTGTGGGTGGATCTTGCACCCCCACAACCTGCCTGCCTGCCTCCCAGCAGGCAAGGGAGGGTTTAGGAGGCAAGCAGCACTGCAGGAAGGTGATGTGCAGGAGCTAACGATGCACAGGATTTTCTCATTAGAATTACTGGAAGAAGTAAGATAGAAGGGGGAGGCAGATGCAGTTCTGGCCTACAGAAGGTTTCAGTCCACAGAGTCAGGAAACTCCAGTATCTTCAGAAAGTCCTACCTGTTGCATGGAGGGAAACAGAGTATCTCTAGAAGATGTCCTCCTGTAAGGAGCCAGAGTTATGTCCAGCTATAAGATTTACTGCTTCAAAGCTAAATCCTGCATCTGCCTGTCAACAAAGGCAGCCAAGCAAGGGCAATTATTTTCTAAGAAAGTTACTTTTGGGAAAGTTTTAACTTTTTCATTAGCACAGTAGTATGTTTTTGGTTTGTTTGTTGTTTGGTTGGTTTTTTTCCTTGGGAGGGGGAGATATTATCTTTGAATGAATTCATCTGAAAACAAACCAGCTGCCTTCATCAGCTAAGATATATTGGATCTACAACCTCCTGTCCCCCAATTGCCCTTTTCTTTTTCTTCACTGTCACACTTGTCTAACATGAAAGAAGGGGCAGCGGGGGCGGGGGGGGGAGGAAGAAAACTAAGAAAATAAAGCCAAGCATTCATTTTCATTTCTTTCTTTAAAGATACCAAATGGGTTATAATCTGAAATATTTATCAAAACTAAATTTCTAAAAAATATTGAAGAACTGGTTCTAATGCAAAAATACTATTTGAGGAAAGCAGGTTTTCAGTGAGGTGGTTACTTATTACTCTGCCTTTGATGTTTTCTCACAAACTCCTCTTTTTTCTGAACTTGTACAATATCACTCTGTCCTCTGTGCTAGATGAAGCCCTGGCTGCACACAACTCCCCTTTCACAGGTCTATCTTCCACACTGAGTAGCAGCCATGTTGCAACTCTTACATCAGTCTCACAATATTTGGATAGCTTTTACTGCCCTATTTTTTCAAAATGTTTGTTTTTAAATAATCTAGATATTCATGCAAGAACCGAGTTTTTACCCTTCACAGTTTCAGAGAATGATTTGGAAACACGATCTCTACATAATCTTCAGGTTTGGCCAACAGAAAGCAAATGAGAACGCTAAATATAGTTTTAGTGTTCATGACAGTTTTAGTCCACGAGTTTCACTTCAGTTTCCTACGAGTTTTAGTTCATTTGGAGTCATCACTCTGCTTCCCTAAAAAATACATACCCTAAGAGTACTCACATAAAGCAGCCTTGGTGAGCAAATGAGATTTACCATTTGATATTTTTAATTCCATGAATGTAGGTGTACACTCAGCTACCTAAAGCAACTCAAACCTTGGTATTGCATTTGCACAGGTATTTCTTGCCACTTGTCTCTGAACTTTGGAAAGATCTTTTTCTAGAAACACTAGTGGCTTTTTTTGGATATCCTCTCAACTGCAACTAAGCCTTAATTTGTGAAAGGAACATCAAGTCTATACCTCAAAGCAGTTCAAGACAAAGTGACTGAGGAAGCATGGGACCCAAGCCAGCAAATACTATCTGGATGGTTTGGGGGGGTTAGGTGAATCCTCACTCACTGCAAGTCAGCTGAGAATCATTTTTGCTTTTTTTCGCTGGTTATCTTGAGTTCTTTTGTGGCTGTGATTCTGCCCTGCCATAGATGATATTTTGCCCAGCAATGTGATTCATGTGTCATTCTGCCCAGCTCATATTGAAACCAGCAAATTCTGAAGGATTGTGTGCCGTGCATTCATATGTACTTACATAGATAAAATTTATCTAGACTAAACTTGCCAATAGAGTCCTAGAAGTAGCAGGTGACTCTCCTCCTTAAGGACACAATCATAGAATCACAAAATGCTTTGGGGTGGAAGGGACCTTAAAGATCATCTAGTCCAACCCCCCTGCTATGGGCAGGAACACCCTCCACTAGACCACGTTGCCCAAAGCCCAAAACCATTGCTGGTGGGCTGCTTGGTCTCACTCATTTCAGAAATCAGCAGAAGATTCTCCCTCGTGTTATCTCCTAAAATGCTGTGGCTCCCAGCTCTGCTCTATGTAAATCAAAATCCACCCGCTGCCATCTTTAGCAGCAAGCCCGAGATCACCAGTTTCTGTCATAATGCACTGCTACGGCTTTTAAGGCAGAAGTAACAACACTATTAGCAGATTTATATTAATTGCATGCACCTTAAAACAACACTGGAGCCCTACAGTTAATCTTTTTTATTATTATTTTTAAAGGGGGGCAATATCTCGCAGTCCAGCTCTTAATTTGACCCCCTTAAATTGCATTCTGTTGAAGACTGACCAAGTGACTACAAATCTGAGTTGCACAAACCAGCATAATTGCAGCTAGTAGGGACACAAAATAAAGCCTGATGTTTATATATGTTACACTGAAAGCCAGTTTAGCCAATTCTTCTGATGTATGTTCACAAATGTAGCAAAATGGCAGGGGAGCTGATGTGCAAAGACACGATTGGGTGTTATTCCCTACTAAAACAATGCTGGGATCACTACAATTGTGCTAGCACTGGAAATAGTTTTAATCAACTGTTATAATGTGGTACCAACTCATGGAGAATTTAAAGAAAAAAAAAATGAAGTTCCAGGATGTGAAAACTTACTGAATTACAGAGCAATCTTTAGTGTTTTAATTGAGCAGTTTTCTCAGAATATGGGGGGAATGACTCATGCAGTTCCCCACCTCCACAAGCAATTTTTGCCAACCCATCTGCCACCCCAAATGTTTCGTCCAAAGCAACCCCATCAGTGGACTTCTGCTCCCTCTGCTGGATCTGCAAAAATAGGTATTAATAGACCCAAATCTGTTTCCTCAGGAGGCAAGAGCACAACTTCTTCTGGTTTCACCAGGAGGACGATTGCGTCCTAGCACTGGCTCCAAAATGGTCCAAAAATCACTGCTAAGACGGACTTGCAAATAAGTAGCAAAACCAGCTGGAATACTTTTAAACAAACAAAATTCCCTAAAAACATGGGGGAACATCAGTTAAAAATAAAAAAGTGATAGAGGTAAAAGATTATAATTTCTTTTAATGCCCTCTGAAAAGAGGTGTAATCAAAAGGCAACGACACTACCCATTTAAGCTTTCAGTGTTTCTCTCCAGCTTTACCAGTTGTTTCCTCCTAGCACATGAGCATGCTGCAACACAACATGATGGCTCATCGCCACATGTGATTGGAGAAAAAATATTGCCCTTACAATGGACAATAAAGTCTTGCTTCTGCACTCCAAGTCAGAAACAAATAAATACTAAATTCCATTAAAACCTCTGTTCATGTGAGCTTTCCAATAGTCTTCACTGTAGATGCTTTTCGTGTCTGACTACTTAGAAATCACAAGAGTCTTGAACTGTTTAGTGACTCTGATCCTCCCATCAGTAAACTGATCTGGTGATAAAACGTAAAGGGCTTGTGCTATTTGCATTTTTACTCAGTTTAGTCACAGATCACAAAATAAATTAGTAAATTGAGCTACAAGGCTTCCAATCTGCAGCAACCAAACCTTCTAAATAATCATCTATGCTTAAATACACAAATCCCTTAAAATGTAATAATTTCTTTGTCAACTATAACAGATTAAAAAATTCCATCCCCCAAATGCTTCCACATAATGATTGCTTTAAAGAAATCATACAAATGAAAGTGCACAATTTCTCCTTAATATACGCCAAAGAATTAAAAATAGCCACTGAACTGCAATGCTAAAACCACCCGAGGTATTCCTTCAGAGCTGTCGAACAACGTTCCTCCAGTTTCAAAGAGAATTGAGAGCTGTTTTCTTGTTTAAAAGATCAGAAATCCTGACACAGCACAGGTGCCTGCATCAGAAAACCGACCGGCACAAATGCCAGCAATTAGCATCATTACTGGCAGCATCTGAAAAGCAGCCAAATTCACGGAGACTGAACAAATCTCCCACTGCTCAGGTCGATCCTTCCAGGTCAGGGCTAAAGCACATTCGTGGACCTTGCAGGGGAATCTGTAGTAACCCTCCTGCTACACCACTTACCGTGCTTCTGTGGCTAGCCACTTACACAAATGGCTCTGAAAAATTCTAACTCCACAAAAATATGGAGACTTGGCACATAAAATAATTTAAGTAGAGACCTGATACTTAGTTAGATACGTCCAAGATAACAATTTAAGCACAACACAACTGTGACTGTGTCAGAGTTAGGTCGCTCAGACCCTTAAGTTCTTCTTGATGTGGCCCTGAATTGCCTCTTCCAGTTTGATTTTAGTACAGTCAGTCAAACCTGTTTTTGATATACACAGATGTAAATCAACACACATTTCAGGCATGTTTTTGTGATATCTTAGTTGGAATTTGTAAAGTTAGGACAAATGTTTCAGTTTCCCTTGGCCTATATTAAAAATATTTAAGTGTTTAAAATATTATTCCTTTCATTCATATGCTAGTGACTATAAACAGTGCTCCAGTCAACACATTACAGAAGCCTGAATAGATTTCACTATGACTTTACATCTTCTTCGTAAATTAGGTATAATAGTTAGCAAATGAATGTACTGAGGGCATTGTAAAGTTGCCACTCAGCTATGCAATAATAAAGGCACTACGCATTTATAAAAAAAAAAAAAAAAAAAAAAAAAAGACAAACGTGCTGTGGGAATTTAAAAAAAAATACAATCACTGGAACTATGTATTCCACTGGGTATAGAAATACTTTGGCGGTGATGTATTTTTTTCACATATCACAGCAATATTAAAGATGAGAAAGTGCGTGGTTTCAGTTTGCAATGCTTTGTTTCCCAACGTGTGATTTGTTCATTGTCACTGCTAAAGGGGTGCAGGAGCACACTGGATTCATCACTACACATTCCTCCTGATGCTAATCTCATCTCTCCACTCTGATATTTCCCAACAATAGTGGTCATCTAAATACTGTTAATCCTTTTAGCAAGCACTAATAATTATGCATTAGCACAAATAACATTAAAGCTTTTTTCAAATAATTACATATATAATGGATGTGTCTTTAAAAAGTTGTTTACAGCTAATTAACCAATGAATAATTGTTTTCTCTTCCTGAAACAGGGGAAAGCTTATCTTGGAGTCACAGTTAAAAATGCTTTCTCTCTCCCTTTTTTAAAAACAGTTTTACAGATGTTGTTAGCCATTAAAACTGTTAAAACACTATTAAACCAAAATTTCTTTATTAAAGGGATTACTCAACCCAGTTGAATTGTTTTTTAAAGTACTGGATCATTTCAAATAATTTCCTATTTGGATGATCAGTGAATGGTCTGAACGTACCAAGACCCTATTCTGAACAGTTCAGATCCTTTACTACCACAACACAGGCTGCTTGTTGCTATATGACTAGTTTAATTGTGGGCTGTAATAAAGGTCATAATTAATATCCCAACACAGACACTAACAAACAATTTTAAATTGCCAGCATAATCAAATGATGCAAACATCTATGAGCTACAAAAGTTCATTGCCGCAACTGACAATTTCTTAATTGTATTCAGTCATTCATGGAAATTTTATTAACATCGAACTGATGTATCCTGCCCTTACTCTGTCACAACACCAGGGATCTAATTTCATTATTTTCCACAAGATTTGCTTGACTACTGCCATGATTCTAATATTGCTTTAGTCCAGATGTTTATGCTATTTAAATTAGGAAGAAAAGGCTTTTGGGTAAACACAATTAAAGAAGTTTTTTTGTTGTTTTTTCTTTTTTTTTTCCTTTCCAAATTTAGTTTAACAAACTTATTTTAATTAATGAACGTAGCTGCAAAGTAGATGGGGTCCCCCCCCCCTCATTTTTTATGCTCATTCCCCACTGTGTGCAACATACATCGAGTGTGTGGCTCCAGCTATTTCTAAATATAACAACCTTTTAATTTTTCACTTACATTTGAGTGCTCATTAAGGTGAAAGATAGCAGTGCATGACAACTGCATTTTTCCTCCTTTTACTCTTAAATCAACCCCCAATATATTTTGAACATAAGAGAAACAGTTTAAATCTTCCTCCCTCCTCCCACGGTGTTACACCCCTGCAGCGGATCTATGACAGAAGGATAACCTGTACTTCTAATGTCTTAAGCGTTCAAAATTAATGTATAGCGTCAACTCTGTGTGACAGCAGAGGAATCTGTACAGCTGGAACACTGGCACCCAAAGGAGAATTTTGCTTCTGCTTTTTGATACCACTTGAACACATTCATTTTCTTCTCCTGTTGGACAACAGCACTTCATTCATTTCAAATCTCCTTCCTAGGAAATAATGCTATGATGTCTAAAGTAGGATTCCCTTCCTTTTGTCCATCTTGAAGAAAGCTCTCTTCATGTGAAAAATACGAATTTTTGTGTGAAAGAGCTAATAAACATAAGCACAAACCTTTATAACACACAGTACTATTTTAGTAAGGTCCAAAGGTGACCGAATAGTGAGTACACACTTCTATTCTACACCAGAGCATATACACTTGAATATTATTCCTAAGTGCAAAACTTGATAACTTCAGTATACACAACAGAGTCTTTCAAAAATAAACTGTCTTGAGACAGTATTTTTAAAGGATTCGAACTAGGTTTTCAAACCAGCATTTTGTCAACATTTGTAAAAAGATTGAATAATTTGTGTGATTTCAGTCGACTGAAGATTCACACTGCACTGTGCCAGACAGTCATCAGATGCACTGAAAACTTACTGCTGTAATTAGTTAGCAACTGCTTTTATAATTCACAAGCACAATGATATTTATAAATAACCTCAGGATTTGCTGTCCTTACGACATGGCATATTTATTCTGTGTGCCGAAGAGGTCATCAGCACCTTTTCACTCCACAAATTCCTTTCCTCCCCAAAACTACGGTTAAAGGATGACACAATTTGATTGATCTACACTATTATTCTTTTTGTATGCCTTACATTTCTCCGAAGAATGCGACTCTCTTTCCATCACCCACAAAATTTTAATGTGCAGGAGCACTTGGGAAGCCAAAAGTTAGACTTGGTTGCTGTTGAGGCTGTTTTGTTTTGCTAAATTGCGGAAGATAGTTCTCCGAGCTCTCCAAGCCCTCTGGGAGCCATGCAGCCACGCAGCGTCTGTAACAGTAAGGCTAGCTTCCCATGCTAATGCTATTCAACACTAACGTTGGGCTTCTATTTTTCACTATTATTCTTTTGTATGCGACTCTGAATAAAATCTAGGCAGCAAGCTGTAGTTACACATGCAGGGAACATACTGAAAAACTTTTTTTTTTTCCTTTTAAAAGTATGTGTTTGCATTAATGAAGTGTAACACATCAACTAGAAAATTATCAAAACATTTCATGTGCACAATTCATATGTATTTTCTGCAAAATACTTCAAAACCCCAGTACTATACCTTTAAGTGTTGCTCTAGTTCCATCATGTGCTAACATGGAGATCTATGTTTGGCAATCTTTCCAAGTATACCATGTCAATTTTACAAAAACCAAAAATATTGTTGAAAAAATATTATCCCAAGAACATACGTAAAATTATAAATATTCAGCACATCAAGCTTTTGATATACTTTAGTGCACATGAACTGAGTAGCTGTCAAAATTACAACAGGCAACTCAAGTAATTATGCAGATTTATGCAAAACATTAACAAGAAGAATTAAATGCACAAATGAGGTGGCTACACTTGAATTGTTAAGATTATGAATAATTACCATGAATCTTTTTGCTCTTAATATAACTTGTTTTTGATAAACAAAGCCTTAATTATCAGAATACTTTTGAGAATTTTGGTGACCTTCATTAATCTTACAAAACAAGTCTCTTGTGTTCTGCATTGTAAAAGGCACATGCTTAGAATAAGTACACAAACCATGGGAAAAGCATATGTTAATGGCTACTACAAACCAGTGAATGATACCTCAGGTCTGAAGTAGAGCGCATTCTGCACACGTAGGTGAAATAATATTGAGTATTTGGAAGTACTCTAGGCTGAATAATATCTGACAAAGGACAGGAGAAGGCTGCTATATGAGAAATTATTTCATTTTGCAAAATAACAGGTTATTTTAAGAATAGAAGTGAAATATCAGCCTACTAATTTCTCATCTCTAAGATACAGTAGGTGCAATAAATCATTTACAAAAGCAATAGAGAACCCAAAACATCCCCGCCCCCACCCCGCAACTCGTATTAGTCATCTCCTCCAAGGCTCAGCTTTCTCTAGGTGAACGTGGATGCCAGACATCTGCATTTTACGCGCTCGCATCCAGCTGCCAGGCAGAACGTGGAGAGCAATTTTTACTCTGCTTCGCTGGTAATTTCAACACTGCCCTCTTCCTTTCAGAGGAACAGTGGGACCTCTTCATGTCCCCTCAGTTAATTTCAGAATTAATTTGCAACGCTGTCATCGGCAGTGTAACAATCCACTGATCAACAGTTGCAATTCTTCATAACACTGTCAAACTCCCAGCTGCCACCGTGGCAGCCGGCTTCGCCCAGGCCCAGACACTCTGCCTTGGGACTAGTAGTAAAGAAGAACTTTGGAAGCATTAAGTCTTTAATGCCAGCCACACTGTTTCTTCCCTAGAGAGCAAGCTGTCAGATCAATGGTGGGTTTGTCATAAAATCTCTCCTAGGGACTTGAATTTGTTTTGACAAATGTCAAGTAGCTTTGATGCATAAAAATTAACTTAAGGAGGTCATAATTAGACAAAATACAAACTTGCATTTTGCTGGTACTTGCATCACTTTGTATCGTTGCATAACAAGAACAAGCCAAACGCCATGTGGATAACTGAAGCCCTGCACAACGTGAGCCTCTGCCTAGAATTAAGAGAGCTACAAAATTCCTGTTCTCCATAAGAAAGCGCGTGAGCTTGGCCACGCTTCCAGAAAGGCTTTGCCCAGCACGTCTCTACGTCACACAGCCAAGCTGGGGTCACCATCACCGTTCCATTCCCGACTCTGAACTCCAGTGAGGAAGAAATCCCTCTCACAGGGAGACTGCTCCTCCTTCCCCATGCCACCTGGCCACGCTGGCCAGAGATGGACTACAAGGCTACACACACCCTGCACAGCCTACGCAGGAGGGAAGCGCTGGCTCTTCTCCACATCTACCTCCGCTATTTGGGTGGGCAGCGCAGAGCGTGAAGGAGATGAGTTACGAACTTGTCTTCTCATAAGCTCAAACATCTCCTCAAGCACTGCTCTCCTCCAGTGTCAGGCAGCACTGCAGCTCTCTGCTCAGCCCCTGTGAAAAATTCAGTCCAGAAATACTTGGAACAGGACTGTTTTTCCTATAAATGCATTCACCTACTTGGGTAGTAGTCAAGAGGAGCTATTTTCAGCTAAATAAAGCAAGAGGCTGAGAAAGAGACCCATCACAAATTCAGATTTCCTGAAGATACCGAGCTAACAGGCCCACTGATGGAGGTGTGCTTGCTGTCTGCCCACAAAGCAGACGTAACGTGAGCCAGACACACGTGTGCTTCCCCCCGTCAGCGCTCCTCTTCCTTGGAGGGGGCACTTTCACAGCTGTAAGCATAGATCAGCTTTCAGATCCATTCAATCCTGGGGTCCTTTTACAAAAACACATTAATTCAAATATCAGTTACAAGGACTTTTTACACCTGACAAGACTGACATTCAACAAGTGGGTATTGCATCAAGGCCTTCAAATTATTTCACGTCAGCCAGCGAGGAGCCAGGAAGCAGTAAACACTTTCCATTCACAAACAGCACTTCTGCAGACACGACAAGACTGCGGGTGCGCATTTTGCCCATCTCCCTGTGTTGCAACTCCAGAGTCCCAAGAGGTCTTTGTTAGTTTCTAAGAACACAGCTAACATTTCACTACTTTTACCAAATAGGGTACATATTTTAATTAGTATAGTAAGAAACACTATAACTAATTCCACCTGAACTGCATAAATAAATAAGCAACAAGACTTTTGCCATGTATTTCGTTTGCTTTATGACCTGCTTGTGAGCTTGAAAACTTCAGTCATTCACAATCATGTTAATCAACACTAACCTTCCTCAGCTGAGTAAAATCCTGACGTCCAGTGACGTCAACAGTAAACTCCAGTTGATGTCAGCAGGGTCACATTTTTACCAACCTGCTTACGCCACTGCCTTCAACATATACACTAACAGAATCCCAGCTTATGAGAGGAAGATGAGAAAGGCAGGCAGAGATTAAACTGAGATGAAAATTATAAATAGGGTAGACTTAGTGTACTAGAAGCACCTTCTGTTTCATAAAAGAAAAAACAGGCAGTTCAAAATCCGTGCCTTAACACGACCATAGGAATCAAAGAACATCTACTTTTGTGGTATCAAGTTATTTTTCAAGAGCTGCTCAAAGCAAACACATGTTGCCAGCCTCAGACCTTACATGCAAGTTTCTTACATGGCCCCAATTTTTATAGTCATGTAAAAATAAAAAAAGAATCGGAAAAGAGGAGCTTTCCCATGAAAATTCTGACAGAACCTTAATGGTATCAGCACTACTGGGAGCTGCTATAATAATAATATTCTTACTGCTGCTTGTGCCTGTTTTCTTTAGATACTCTTCTAGCAGCAGTCATTTCCCAGATAATGAGCCTGTTTTGGAGAAGGGCTAATTTAGAAAATCAGAACGGGGTTACCACCAGCAGACATTGTTTTCTTAATAAATGATCATTTTATTTTGAATAAGTGTGCAGTTATACCCTGTCAAGATGTTCTTGCTTTACAAGAAATTTCCCAGTATTCAAAAGGTTACAGCGAAACATTTCTCTTCAAACAGACAGCGTTGACACAATTTTTACTAGTTCCTTATGTAAAAGCATGAGAAGTAATCAAGTTTACTAAGGAGACAACATCTATTTAGAGACACAAGAAATTGCTAAGTAGCTACTGCACCTTTTTTCCCCACTGGAGTTTGTGTACAATGACCCCAAAATACCAAGCAGCGTTTTAAGGGAACAAAAAAAATCATGTAGGTCATGACCATACAAGAAATATCAATTTGGTAATCCGAAGTTGACTTGATGATTTTATTTTAACCTATACCAGAATAGAATTTGCAGCCTGATTTATACTGGATTAATCAGGTTGGACTACAGCAAGCTTGCATTAGTACACTACATGCGACCTGACTCAAGCTGTTGAGCCAGCTATTGATGGAAAAGGCTTGTATTACTCAAGTCAAATTCACAGCACCTCTTGTGCTGGAATACAGACCATTCTCTACTATGGAAGATTCCTGAAATCAAAGTGTAAGGCAAGGAAGAGCCACCACCAGGAGAAGAAAGGAAGAAGCTGTTTCCTAGGGTTTGTTGGGATAGCTTCCTCCGAGATATCAGCAATACGATCTGCACACTGTGCCGATTTCAAAACAGTAAGTTTGGCATAAGCTAGAGTGATCCAGAACTGCAGTAACAGCTGCGATGCTGATCAAGCTCCATAACAAGCTATGCAAATCATTTGCTGTTGGCACCTGGCTCTATCATTAAGAACAAAAACCCACAGCAAACAAGAAAAAAAGAAATAATGACAGATTCTCACTAAAGAAAAGAAAAAAGCAACCATTTGACTCATTCTTATCTCTTACGATTTCTAGACAACTTAATCTTCCTCAAACTCAGCCTTTCCTTGAACAATAGGTTTTTATCCCAGAAAGCTAGTAGATGTCTGCTTTGGATAGACCAGGTTTACTTTAAACCTAATGGGTAAATGAATTCAAAACCTGAGATGCCACCACATTTTATCAACATCGTCTTGAGCTTGGCCATTTTATCATTCAATCAATCATGAGAGCTCAGCATCAGCTAGCAAAGAGCTTTTGTCTCAGGGTAGGCATATCACAATCCAGACAGGTGTTTAACACACAAATCCAACACATTTAGTCTGAGCTAGAAGCTGGTCAGAGACCTGTCCCAGGCCAGGGCACAGAAACTGGTCAGACACTCACACCATGAGATTCAACCTCACAATTGCCATCTTCTCGACCTTAAGTTACTGAGTGACTTTTGAGAGTAGCTGCAGGTATGTGACCTTAGGATCAAACTGAGTAACTGGAGCCTGCCATTGTAAGTCCAGTACGAAGGTCAGGGTGAACTGAAAGAAGGGGGCACTTGTGCAACTGTGTTCTCAATCCAGTCAGGAAGCTCCTTTTACCAGACTCACTTCTGAGCACGGCATAGAAACACGAGTGACAGGAGGGGAGATAGCTGTGAAATTCCCACAAGACTTCAGATTTGCATGTCTTTGCTTTCTTTTCACTCATCACCGGCAAGAGCAGTGTCATTACACCAGTTGGCAATAGGAATGTGTAGGAAGCATGCTTTTCCAGTTTTTTTACAGACCCAGTTCCATAGAGACCTAGGTGTATGAGATGTGAGATGTTTTCATGCATGTTGATGGAAGGCAAAATATATAACCAATTGTTTTATGAAGATTCTATAGTCTTCAGAGGCTTTGTCTGGTGAAATGATCTCTAATTTACTACTCTAAATAACCATACTCGTGTTCTGCAGCTGTCAGTTGTGCCTTAAAGGTTCTTCAAAACACCCTAAGAAGCCTACCAGATATTGGAAGATGGAAAAAAGTGTCTCCCCTCATCAAGCCTTTCCAAAAATACAGATATATTAAGTTCAGAGAAAACCAAAATGTCAAGAGCAACTTAGCTTTCGAGTTCACTTTAAAGCCCTTCATTAAATCCTAATGCCACTAACAAGTGGACTAAATGCTCTCCCCTCCTTTGGCAGATGTATAATTGAGGTTTGCTCTTAAAATAAGGTAAAAATAAACAAACATTATTAGAGGGAATTCATTCCTGGAGAGCTTTTACAGCTGAACATTTATCAGTGTATGGAGGATGTTACATAAAGTGCTTTTTTAATCAAAATCCTCTTGATCACCAGCCACAATTTTCCAACCCTCAGAGCCCTTCTCTCCAGATCTCTGTGGTTACACTTTCAACTTCAGCCTTTTTGAGCATTAGTCTTTTGGTCTTGGTGCAAGTTCGAAGAACGCTGACAGGGACTTCATATAGATTCATGCCAGGCTCTGCTCCCACTCCAGATACAAAAACACAAGAGAAACTGAAAAACTGATGCACTTTGGGTCAAAATAGAACAAATTCACTGCTGCAAATACATTTACGAAAAAAAATACGCCACACAGCTCTAGTTTGAAAATATTAACAGTTCTGTATAATATTCTAAGGACCTCTACACGCTTATTTTTCCTTGACTGTTAATGGGTGAATATACCCACACGTGCACATCACAGACCTTCCTGCTGTTCCTGACAATAATACATAAACTAATTGCTGTTTGCTAATGCCTTTTACTTATTTAATCTAGTCATACATTTTGGTTTAGGGTAATACAAAAATCCTACTTCTGACATTAAAAAGAGATTAAAATATAAAGTGTTGGTTTTCCAAACCAGTGACAACAATGACTTAAACATCTAATCCCATTAATTGCTAACAATGATCACGGTTTAAGATTGCAATTGCACTGAAGTGTCAGACAAACAAATATAAGGGTTCTATATCTTATGCATATGCATTCACACAATGTACCCTTCTGTTTCTAGATGAAGGGGAACTCTGAAAAGGTCTTTAAAGACTTTAATGCTGGTTTTAGTCCTGTGTGCATCTCTCTGTACCAAGAGCTGCGCATGTATATAAACCGCACGTTCCTGAACATTCTGAAAATTTTAAGAGTAGAAGCAGCATCAGCTTCTGACATCTGTATGTCATGAGCCACAAAACCTCAATTTTTTGTACCTATAGCCTTTACCTGAGGCAGAGCAGTCATTTTACAAAGCTATTCTCAATTCACACCAGTGAATTAAAATAATTCATTCACTGGTAAACAGTTTTAGGAATTCTCTTGAAAACATGCTGCTGTTTTTGGGCTTGAGTTTATTTAGTTTCAGTTTCCATTCTTTTGACTCTCATTACGCCTTTGTCTTCTATATAGCATCTGTCATGCCAGTATGGATTCATCATGTTAATTAAAGCACTAAAATTCAATATAATGATTCTGTATCAGAATGCCATCAGAGCTGTATCAAAATGTTATCACATGCAGATAATGCTGCAACACATTGAGGTTCCTTGGGCTTATCAAGAGTTTTCAAGAAGGGAGAAAAAAAACCTGCAAGGGGAACAAGTTTGATCAGAAACAAAAATAAATATTCACATGCCCTGGGACTCACCCTCATTTTAACGTACTCTGTACAGAATGAATATCCACATACAGATATTGTTTTTATATGAGAGATAAAACAAAGAGAGCTGCTCTAAAACTTGCAACCTATATTCTGTATATTGTTGCGCCCCATTTGGTTTGCAGAACTACTCAGTATGTAGGAAAATATGCAATTAAGAGCTTTAAAAATATGATTTGTAGAAAACATGTCTAATAAATCCATTGTGCTAAGTACAGGGCTTTTTTTTTTTTTCTCCCCACAAGCATTTGATGAAGGAGGACAGACAGACAGTTTTATCCTTCTTCGGTAAAACTGGCACATGCAGGTCACCCTTTCTGGTAACTGGGCTCAATATTTTCAGGTTGTCCTCCATGCAGAAGGAATTAGTGAATGCCCTAGATTGAGGAGCGCACTTTCAGTCTTTCTATCAGAACCAGCTCGAGGACTCACAACTCTACAGCGGCTTCTGTAGCATCAGTCTCTATTGGAAGCTGACACCTCTTTGACAGGCAGAAAGGGGAGTGCGAAATGGTGTCTAATTCAGAAAAATCACATTGCACTAGTGGGTTGTTAGCCACGCTGTGGAAAAGATGTAGAAAAGTGGTTGTATTTATTCATCCACAAAGACCCAACAGCTTCTGCTTTCCCACAGTGGCTCTCCCACACTTCTGGATCTACGGATCCAGCCCATTTAAGGATATAATTCCCAGTATCCTAAACACTCCTTATGAAGAAAATGCTGGAAGTTTGACTATCTAAGAGTCCTAAGTGCCTGAGAGATAATGCATACTAGTGAACATAGAACAGACCCTTGAAACGCATTGTTTTACTTAACAGCATTTTTTTGGAAGCTTAGGATATCCCACACAGAAATGTAAAGAAATCACAGTGACACTGAAATAGGTGTACAGTTCCTCAATCCTATAGTCTTTTTGTTTTCAAATTTAACAGTTAATTTTTTTACATCAGTCATTTGAGCAGATGATAAGTGGGAAGGGATTTTAGTCATAAAAACTATCATTTGTAAAGGCCTCATTTAAATATGCCTTAATTAGCATTTTCATAACTGAGTTATCAGGTTTCCATTAAACTCTGAAATTCTCACTTCTGTTCCCACTGGACAGATGTCCACATTGCAAAAATAAAAACTGTACAAAATCTTACAACACTATAGTTGGCAGTAGCTGGAAAACAGTCTGAGAAGAGAGAATGAACGGAAAGAGCCAATCTTTTCCCACCATTTTCTGCACTGAATCCAACCATTAAGATGGTGTGAGAAAGTGTGTACTACTGGTAAGTATATTTTCTTGAGCTAGCAAAAGACAGGACTCCTGTCCTTTTCTCAAGTCAATCTGATAGCTTCAGTTTGTAATATGTTAAAGAAGAGGAAACGCACAGAAACTCTAAAAAGTTGCAGAATTTCTTAAACTTTTTTCCCTCCAGATTATATCACGTTTAAGAAGTGAAGATGACATTCCTGGGCAGTCTTTGAATGATACAGATCTGGCACGCCTTATGGAACTGCTCTTTCCCAAGACAGAAAAATACTGAACTTACTTCCTTCGTTGGAACTAAAATGGTTAGAAAAAAATTCCAAAAGCATAAAATCCAAACCCTTTCTAGTCCAAAATTCAAAAGCAATAATCTACAGTCAACCTAAAAGCAAAAGCCTAAATACATATAACAATACTTAACAATTATATAAACAGCCTTTTTCTTCTTTAGAGCTACAGTACAGAGAATAATCAGCTATAATCATTGCTTTTGAAAATGTAAGATTCAGACTGCACAATATACTTTAAAAAAATAAATACAAGCAGCCCTCAAAATAAATTTTCTCCACTCAAAGAAAAAATATCAAGCTAAGTCAGGACATTGCAGTATTATTTGCAGCAATCATGATAAGTCAATTTTGGCTTAAACCATGATTGTTATAAACACTCACAAAACATATTATTTACCAGATGGCAATCTTACTCAAGCAAATACATCAAACTTATGTTCCATTTTTATCAAATAAGGATGAACTTGCCACTGGGATAACCTCCAGTAGTTAAACAAACACTCCTCTGTAAAACGAACGCTGTGATTTCTGTTCTTTGAGAAACACGCAGCGCAATGCACTTCACTGATACCTTGCACTCAAAAAAAAAAAAGTTTTGGCACTTAACATAAATACCTTAAAGTCGAATACTTCACAAAGGGAGGAAAAAGCAGCACAAAGTGGCAGATGTTGTTTTCTAAGCGTACTTTGGACCAAATTTGACTCTCAGCTATAGTGTCATCACCTGACTGAAGGGTTGCAGAGTTTTTAATGAAAACGCAATGTTGCCTTCAGCCATGACACAGCATAGAAAAGGTAACTGCTAAGACACTATGGACTGAATTAATTATGTACATTGAGGCATATACTGACATATTTATGGGTTGGCTACAGTGTAGTAAACTGTGCCTGACTGAAAAGACTTGGCTGCTAATGCTGACTCTACCATTGATTTGCTCTGTGACCTGAGGCAATTCACTAAAGCCAAAATCTTCAACCTTAGGCACCTTATTCATATTTAAACTCTTAGAGAGTGACCTGATTTCCAGGGTGTTGAACATACACCACCCCCACTGAAGTTACAAGTAACTATATACATATTAATACAAGAATCTAAATTGAGGTTTCTTTTTGAAAAATTCAGCCATGACCACTCTTATCTGAAGCGACACTGTTCACCAATGCACGCAATTTACTAGTGTTTCACAAGAGAAAAATTCACGTCAAGAAATACAGGGATAACAGAAGAGGCAGAGTCCGTCTGCATTCCTTGTTAGAGAATATATACATGTGTGCATACACAGATAGCTATATAAATACATATAAATGGATATGCATCTGTACCTATATGAAGACAGAGTTAAAGAAACTACTTTTTCTTTTAAAAAGTAGATTCTTTATTTTGCTTCCTTTTTCTTAATTATTTTTAACCAATAAAGTAGATTATTACATGCTTGTTGTACTATAGAACACATCAAATGCCACGAGCAAAGCACATTCCTGTAGTCAGACATTTTACATGCTGTGCTGATAACGACAACATTTCATGCCTCGCCACTGTCAGTATTGATAAAGTGTGCTGCAAAGCTTTATCATTATGTGTGGGAAAATCTGAGAAGACTGAAGAAGTCACACATGCATTAGTGTATTGCAGTGAGCTACTTAGCTCGGAATCAGGCCTGTGCTGAAATCCAAGCACTGGACTACGTTTGACTCCAAGAAGTCAATACTAGAACTCCCACTGACTTCACTGGTAACAAAAATCACCACACCACAAAATCAAAACAACCTAACAAAAAAACTTGGTGCTTCCGCCAAGCTATGAGTAAGAGTGATTCTACAGAGGCAACAATGTATGAAATAGGTTTTCTTCTGTTTTTTAAGTGCTAAACTCTACAGAGGAAACGATGTCCACTCTCCTGGTTTATTATAAAGCACCTACCATTTATAACGCAGCATTAAGTTACTGTTAACCTGCAGTTAGTTGGGGGGGGGATGACAACAGCAGAAAAAAAACCCCAACCAACCCAAACAAACAAACTATTTTGCAGAAATAATGAGAAATAGGAGGTAACATTCAACAGAACATTTAGGACAGAGTGCAGTGACAATCCTACTGGGAGTCACAAGGAGGAGACAGCAATGCTGTAGCTTGCCTTATTTTCCCATTGAATTTCTTCCAAGACTTTTTTGGTATCTGATTAATAACACGGATGAGGGCAAAACCAGGAGGCAGTGACTTAACTCTCTTCCCAGCTGGATGAAATTCTTTCAGCCAATTATTATCTCTGGGGTCCATGTTGCCCCTTTTTGCAGCATGACATGAAAATAAGGAACATCTTCTCAGGAAGCTATAGCTCACATGCTGGGAAGTGGAGTGTAGGAGATGTCTTAACAAGGAGGTGGACACGAGTTTCCCTAGAAGTTCAAGGGATAAGCCAGCTTAGGAGAACAATGCCCTGTTTCCTCCACAGCTCGTCAATAAATCTCTTTCCTTTGGGCTCCTGTCTTTCTTCTATGAGCATTACCGTGTATGCATAAGCCAGGCTGTAGATGAAATGTATATTTTAAGATCAATTAATTCTTATCGTCTATTGTGTGTTTTAAAAGGGCATTTTACCATAGCCCCATACTTAATACAGAAATATCATCAAGTAATGAAGACTCCAGTTCAGGGATTCCATGCTTTTAATAACATTTATCAAGCAACTATCCAGACACCTTGGCTTCCATTTTAAGACATACCAGTGCCTCTTGAGAGAGCAGGCAATCACAGAGTTATAAAGACACCCTAAGGACATTGTCTAAAATAGTCATTACATATAATTTTTAATCCAAGTATTCACAGTTATAAGTTTAATAGGCATTAAAGAAAAAATAAAAATGAAATATTTTTACTCCTACAGAGAATTAAAATGTGAACTCCTCTTTTCCTCTTATTTCCTTTTCCCCCTCCTCTTCAGACTCAGTCCTGAGGACATAGTACTAGATTCCTAATCAGGTGTGAATATTAACTCAACATCAGTTTTTCCAGCAGAGCTCTGCTAATATACCACCAGTTTCCATCTACTTTCCACAGGGTTTCCAAATAACAACAGAAGTACTTATGGAGGGGGGGGTGTTGGGAAATCTTTAAGAGGAAGGACAACACAACAGTCTGATGTCTGCTCTGCCATACAGTTGGTAGTCTCTTGAAGCAAGTGGGATTGTGCAGTGGGACTTTCTGTACACTAAGCAGTGGGACTATATATATATATATTTCTGGTTGAAAGAAAAAAATAGCAAGGCCATCATCTTAGGTCAGTCTCTCTAATGTTACCCTGTCACCTTCAAGCTCTTTCCATGGCCTAGATGTACTCATGAATGGACTGTATCTTTAAAACCTAAATATTTATTTGAGCACTGAAACTGTCATCACATCACCATTCAAACTTCATTGTGAAATGAACTCACAACTTTGATTTCTCTATGTTGTGCTCATCTTTGATTAAGAGTTGCTCATGCTGAAGATATGCTCAGCAAGAAAAATTATAACTAAAGTGACTTACATTATTTATCAGCATGAATTCGGATGTACATTAATCATATGCCATAAGTGGCACCACTACAGAAAAAAACCAAAATTTAAAAAGACTACTTTCCTTCTCAAAAAAGTTTACTTTGTGTTGTACCTGTGCATGATATTTACCTTCTGCAACTAACTGGTTAGTATCAACTTCCATCACACAGAATAAGTAGCTATTGCTCTATTGAAATCAGTCTTAGCACGTGTATCTGTCAAACAAGTATCACACCTTAAGTTTCGGGGCAGCTTCCGCTGTCTTCAGTGACACAGAAACCAGATTTAACACTAATAACCTTGTGGCCCTTGTTAAATTTCAAAGGGCTCTATTTTCCTTTAGTTTGATGAATTACCATAGAGATATATATTCACATCATCTACCTTAGCAGGGGTAGGTAATCAATAAAAATAAGTAGGGTCCCAGTTGGGCACACTCTAAAGACTCCTGTGGATGCTCTATTGACTGTTAGAAACAGCTCAGATCCTGACTTTACGTACTTAAGTTCGTTGCTTAAAATGAGACAGTGTTAACAAGCCATATTGTGCAGGAATCTTCTCCCGTAACTTCCAAACTTAAAAAAAAAAGCACATTTCTTTTAAGATTTAAAACAGCAACTTTGTTATTGCAACATAATAAATAATTAATGGTCACAGAAAGTCTCTCAGTAGCAGCATTTACATATTTCACACAAGATGCAGCACCAACAATAGAAATATCACATACTAATTCACAATGGCCCTTTGCCATTTTGTAGCTGGAGTTTAGTGGGAAACAGTGCAAAAAACATTAAAATAAGAGACAAGATTGACAAGTTAGAGTCAAAACAATCTTATTCTGGCAAATATAAGAGTATGTGGTTTTTGTTTTTTTTTTAACTTTTGAACTGATGTGATAGTCAAGGTCATATGGGGCAACGCGGATAACTCTCTCTGATAGTCCTACAAGCTAACAGCATGTAAACAGCAAAGATTTAGAAGATGATTAAAGAACAGTAGGAAAAAACCCAACCAAACTGTATTTTTGTCTTTGAGAAAATTTTCTACAGTGGCACAGTAACATTAACTATTCAAAATTTAGTAGCATGAAAATGAAAAATATATATTCTAATGCCAGAATGCAGGTGGCAGCTTAATCAACCATATGCATATTAACAGATTTCACTGTCAAGATTATGAACATTTAAAGGCATCTGCAACCCCTAACATCCACTGCTTCGTGCAACATTTCCAGATAAAGAGTTGGACTCCCATCACCATGGAGTACAGACTGGCTGGTCTCACTGTAGAATGGAGCGTGTCTGGAAGCACTCTGTCCTAGAATAAGTAATTCCTCCAGTGCCATGGCTGATGCTTAAAAAGTCTTGCTTCTCCATTGAAGCAGGGATTATCTTTTGGAGTGGTTATAAACCCTTTTTCTTGAGATGAATTCTCCTTTTTTTTAACTGCTATTTTCCTGCTTTGCCCAGGGATTTGGCTGGCTGGTTTTCTGTGGCTGAAAACATGCAAGCTCAAACAGACAGGGATTGCTCACCATGTATGCACATCAAGAACTGCAATGCCACCATGACCACAGGTACCAGTTTGGATATACTTCTTGATCTGCACCTGAAATATCAATTACCTGTCTCATATTTTCACCGTGTCATCATATATCACCATATAGGATACATATTCATACATTTCACAAATATGACATTAAAAAAATGACAATCTCTTTCACCAGATTCAACTATAGTCATTTCAGGAAAATAAAAATACTACATTTGTCCTATAGCAGAGATAAATCACATATAAAGAACAAACTCTAGCAGAGCATGTTTGATGGGGCAAAATTTAAAGTTTTCCCAGACCGTTACATATGCTTACTGGTATCTATCTATGTAAATGCTTCATACTTTAGGTCACGTCAGTTTGGAAAGGAAGCCATAGCCTCAGAGAGTTGCATTTAGAGGAGGCAAAAACTGTTCTAGATGCTCAAATGGCACACTAGGAAAAAGAAGGATCATCTTTCTCGGCACCAATGCAAGTTTCTGATTTGAGCCATGCTTATGACACATAGGGTGTGTGTGCACTCTAAAACAAGGGGCAAGGCAGAGGAAGCCTGTGAATTAAAAAGTAAAATCATGTGGCACCTTTTATAGCAGACAGAAAATTCTTAAGGGGAAAAAATATTATCAGGTAGCACTGCTCAGGAGAAACGTAGTGACCTCTCTGCATAAATCCATTTTTGGTCATGCTGGCTTCTTGCTTCTGTCGTATTTCTTATCTTTTCACGTTTCTGGTAGATAGCAAGTAGTGTCTTCGCTCTAAACTTCCCAAGGTCTCTTTTTCTGTCAGGAAAAAAGAGCCCAGTTCTACCTTGAGAATAGTGTTGAAACAACGCATGGCACCTGGAGCTGCAGCCAAGTAGCTGGCACATGGCTTTAAATCCTACTCGCTCCAGTCACGCCATATAATCTCCAAACACAACGAATCTGTTCAAACTTCACTGCAATAAAAGATGCACCTTCCTCTCCAATCTGTCTTGCATAGGCTAAGATTACACTGCAGACATGAGAGAGAGCTGTGCATCTTCTAATACACAACTCTCCTTCTCCCAGGGTAAGGAAAGGCCCCAAGTGATGGAATTAGGCTACCCGTGGGTGCTGCTAATCGCCAGTTCCTCTCCCAGCCACAGCCAGCTCCCTGCCTTTTCTACATGTGTTCTGGAAAATCACAGTAATTGTCTTCTGAATCAGCACTGTATCTTTCAAACAAACAGCTTCGCCTGTAAAGCCACCACAATCTGTCACAAATTCAAGATAAAACATTCTAGCAACAAAATTCTTTGTCTCCAGCTTTTGACAATATGAACAAGTGGCATTACTTAATTTATCAGGTATTCTTATAAATGGCCTCTTGTTATGGATCTGTGCAGAAGCTTGTGTGGTCTTGAGCTTAAGTGTTAAGAATTGAGTGAAAGTACATTTTTACTAACATAAACCTAATAATCCTAAAAGAACTAGTGGTTCCTTCATGCTTTTGATGGAGAATATTCTTCTCACCAAAAAAAAAAAAAAAAAAAAAAAATGGAAAGTGCTTCAGCAAGACGACGATTTCCAAACATAGCAGCTATTTTGTTCCTTGATTTTGGATTGGTTTATATCTGCAAACAATTACTATTTAGCAAAATAAACAACTGAAGACAAAAGTAAAATACTTTACACTAATGGAAGAAAAGGGGCAATTCTGCAAGGTTTCTAGATTGTTGGAATGAAGAAAGAAGTCAAGAATTTTCTCACCACCATCCTGAAAAGGTTAACACTATCTTACACTTAAAGAATTAAGTGTTTATAGTTTTTTGCAGTATTAACTATTTATATTTTTTCCTCCACCATTCAAACATCAATACTACACCATTCAGAGAAACATTGGCACTAAAATAAAAACACCACTTTGGCTTCCTGAATTTTTTTGTTACTATTTAATCAGTGCAGATATCTAGTATTAGGCTAGGTCAGCAAATGAGGACTTTTTTCCTGAGAAAAAAGTTCCTGAGACTAGGAATCTGATGTTTCAAAGTTTCTACAAAAATGTGCAAGGACAACGTTTTTAATAAATGAGCAGTAGAAAATGGTGATATAACTTTTTATCTCAACCATAACTGCACTGAAATTCCTTCTTATCACTTCAATAACTAACAGTATCTTATCATGTAAATGCTTCTACATGACAATTAAGATCTCTGTTTGCCTTCAAGTAAATTTAAAGAGTTGTCTTTAATAAAACAGAATAAAGCTAAGAGATGTCAAGTATCATCTCTTAACTACCAAGCACCCCCATGCTTACACAAAATTATACAGGATTAGTTTGCCTGGCAGTTTTAAAGCTACAATCTGGACTTTGTCAACTTTTTGGCACCAAAATTAAAATGAAAACCAAGAAGATTACAGCTGGCAGTGTCATTTTAATAGCAAGTTTGCTGAATAGCATTCCAGAGAGTTCAGCTTCACCTGATATAAACCCCTGGATTGGAAAGTCTGCTAACTCGGCGCCTGAGGACTGCCAAGGACCGGGAGGCCACCTACTGCAAGGAACGACAGCATTTCAACACCCTGTTTGGCTCCCGAAAACGAGTGCCAACTGCAGCACGCATCAGAAGAGCGGGCAAGCTCTCTCCGGTTGCCAGAGCTCACTTGGGAATGGGGTAGGACGGAAAGCCTGTGACCTGACTGTGCTATGCGGAGACCTCTGCCTTACCTACTGCCTTGTTACTGCTGTGAGAAGTGCCTGAACTGGCTTTTCTTCTTCAGCAAATTTGAGCAGGTTCACCTCAGCATGCTGCAAGCATAGGAAAATCCATTTTTCTGCTCAGGGCAGGAAGCATCACAAATTAGATGGGCAGACATATCTAGAAGGCAAAAGGTAGAGCACAGAAGGGACGATTGCTGCATCTTCTGGTGGCACACAGCACAGACCATTCTCCTAAATTGCATCAGAAAGCTCTGGCAAAACTTCTACTCCCTTGAATTCTGCCTCTATTTTGGACTTGTGCTTTAAAAGTAAAATTCAGCCTGACAGCACATGGCTGGCTGATTTATAGAACAGTTGGTATAACTTCCCAAACAGGGTTACAGTGCTTTAGATTTAGGGCCAAATTTTGTTCTTATAAAACTATTCATCATTTCCCCAAACACTCTCAGAAAGGAACTCCAGCAGTGTCCAAAAGTAGAACGATGGCAGCAGCTTCCAGGCTCGCCTAGCAATAGGCTTCACAAAGTAGAAGGGTGGGGAAGAAACATAACTTTATATACATTCCCCTACCCACAGCTCTGAACTGAAACTCTCTGCCTGAATCAAGGCTTTCTATATCATCTCCCCAATGGTTAACACACACAGGCAGTGGGGAAAGAAATAACAAACAATATACATAGTGATAGGAGAAGAAAAAACCACCACAGTGTAACTGGGACAGAAGGAAATAGTCCTCCCAGCCTAGTGCTTGGCCTAAGAATGAGCATAAAGAGGGACGACTTATTTGAATCTATGTTGGATAAAGAAAATGAAACAATTTTTTTTAAAGGCAAGTCTACACAAGCTTTAAAATGCTCTCTTAGAATGAGTTACACGAGCAATAGATCTAAGTAGCCTGAATTTCCATATTTCAAAAACTGTATCTTTCCATTGCTATCCCCAAGAAGTGCAAGAGAAACAGTTACCAAAGGAAAGAAAAAAAAAAGGCAAAGGATAATGCATAATTCAGAGTCAGAAGTATTAGCCCTTGCCAACTGGACAGCTACAGGAATCTCTCCAGTGGTTTATTCAGAATTTCCTCAAGTGAAAGAAGACTGTTTGTTAAAAATGACACCTTAGGGATGCATATATAATCCCTCTCTGACTTCCATGTCATGTTTCCTCAGTTTACTTCAAGTCAAAATACATTTTTTCCCTTGCTCCTAGCCCTGTAGGGTCAACCCTACTAATGAAAATCAAGCTGTCTTTTTTCTGCTATCAACAATAGTCAGATAACAAAATACAGGTTCTGAACTTGGCATGTTTATTGTTGGTGATGATGTATAAGCCGATAGCAGACAGCTTCATTTTCTTTAAGCTGGGCTGACTCTGCAGAGGGAGAATGGGAAAAAAACTTTTAGTTTTGACTAGTAGTAAAACAGTTGAGCAAACATGACATGACATCGATGTCAGAGTGCATAATATAACTGCATGAACCACAGTAATATCAAGAGAATATACAGAAATGTTAAAATTTATGTAACTAACCTTTGGAATACAGTTTATGTTCTTTCATGTTTTAATTACAGATATTAATATGCTGATCAGAGACAAATAAAACTGAAAGAAAAACAGAAGAGACACCTACTCCAAAAACATTGGGTTTTTTTCCCTTCTTTTATGTAATTTCCAAAGTATACTTTTAAAGCTTTATAGCACATGGCACAAACTACATGGCAATCAGAATAAAATAACATGCAACTGTTGTAATTTGCATGTACCAGGATACACAGAATAGCATCAAAGTTATTGTAGGTGACCCATAAAACGGCAGCACACCAGTAACGTTTTTAGAACCTTACTGAAACAACTGTGCAATTACAGAACTTTCAACAGCAAGCAGGGTTTAAAGTTATCATGTAACAGCATGAAATTACACAGAAATTACAGTTTAGCATTGTTGCTAGTTTGCAGCCGATCAGGAGGCCTGTACCATGCCCTCCAGTGGGAAAAACTGGTGCCATGGCTAATTATAAAACAAAAAATTGGCAGTGCCCTGAGGTATCGCTCCACTGTCGCTTTGCTTCCCAACTCGGAGCAGCCAGGACCAGCAATCCATCACCTTTGCATATATACAGAGATCCACAGAGAAATCTCAGCTACCACCAAGTCGACAGCAGCCTCGGTGCTTATTTGGGCTGCAGCAACTTTGCTCTTTTGGGCTAAAAGGGCAAACTTCAAACTTCCTACCCATGCTGAAAGAAGCCTGAGAGTGTAGAGAAGGGACTAAGGGAAAATAATATGAAACATCTTCCCTCCCATCTTCACATGACTGCAAAAAATAAAGATCAAAGTAGAAATACAAATGTCCAGTTCCAACAAGTCGACCTAGCAAAGGATCGCGTCTAGATCTGTATTGATTTGAGAGTATTGCCTCTAATGAACACTACCACTCTGTTTTATTTCTGCCTTTCATGGATACTTCCTCTGATAAGAGCTGGATAATAAGCCATAATCTTTATGAAGAACTTACTTTGACTACAGTCATATGAGCTAGGATCCATAGTTTCACAAAAAGAAGATACTACACCAAGACATGTAAGAAAATACACAATTACAGTTTAGAAAGACTGTTAAACTGCTGTGTGTACACACTGGAATAAGGACAGGAGCTTATTAGAAAAAATGGATGTACCTCCGTGTGAATCTATGCATATATAAGTCTTGCAGGAAGACAAGCTTTGTAGAGTGAGGTAATACCTTTTTTTAGACATACAAATTGCTAGCTAGTTTTACATAGGATAAGAATGATTTTTTTGTTTCATGAAATCAATTTCTTTTTCTCTCAAATTTCAAAATTCCTCATACAAAACAAAAAAACTCCCCTAAAAAGTCTGAAAAGTTACAGTCCTTTAGAGTATATCCATTCACAAAACAGCCACTAAAAATCAATAGCCATTTGTGTTACGGAGGTGCTCCAGCACAAATAGGCACTGCCTTGCACACACTGACTATACAGAATGTGCACCAGCACAGGAAAAGAAATCCTTATCTGCAAAGGAATATTACAACTCAGCTACTTTATTATTCTAAATATAGAGTGCTAAAGACCTGGTGAGGTTATTTATCCATGCTATCCATTTAATTTTAAAATAACTGATATTTATTTTGATTGTTTTTATAATAGTCTTGGACTTCCTCCAAGTGCAACATGGCTTTTTTTTTTTTTTAGTAGAAAGATTTGCAGAGAATTATAAGACGCTTAAATGAGGGGCAGAGAGAGGCCCTGTACTCATAATAAATAGTGGGGGGCGGGGGGAACCTCTTACAACCAGCTGTTTGTGGGCAACTTGTATATATGATGAATTAAGGCAGGAATAACTAAAAGAACGTGCATTATATGCTACAGTTCTTATAAGTTATGATGAACTGTCTCTTGCTTTCTACGACTGTCAAACAAATTTTATTTTTGACTTGGTTCACAGTCAGAACTGAGAGCACCTGACTCCCTCATATAAGGTGGCAACCACTTCGATTTTATTGGTGATGTTTTCTCAAACAATACATTCATTCTAGGGGCTCAGACTCTCCACTTTCAGCACATGCCAGCTTCTTGTTTCCTCCTACCCATTGAGGATAAAAAATAAAAATGCTGCTATCTCTTACTCAAAAGTTCCTTGTTCTTCTGGTCTCCGTCCTCCTGACCCAAGCCACCCCTGCTGTGGAAGTTCTCAGCAGGATGTGCTGATGCCATCTGACAAGCTTTATGCTTATCAACAACTCAGCAACCTTGACCAGCGAGGACAGAGCTTCAGCGCCTTTCCCATGGAGTGCCCCCAAATGCCTCAAAGGAGTCTCTTCTCATCTGCCCTTTCCCTAGCACTGCATGGAGACTCCCTCTAGTCTGCTGACATGGCTTGCTCTGAGCCCAGACAGACATTCACTTGGTCAAGTTGGGCTGAGCCAGCCCTTGGGTTGTTAAATTAAAAGCAAACTGGTACCCGTACGTGTTGGAATATGCATTAGAGAAACTGGGATTTCAGTACTAGGTCAGAGTAAGTCATTATCAGCCCCAAAAGGCTCATTAGCAACTGTTCTGAGGACACATTTTTCCTGGATTATTCTTGTTCATTTTTCCATCTTTAACACATGATTCTCTACTAGGAAAAGTGAATAGAGCTTTTTGACTCTCTACATTAGCTTGACTGAAGGCAAATCTCTTGTAAACTTACCTCAAACTTAAAGCAAAGAGATAGTAATTGTATCTACTAATTTTTTTCTTTCCCCTCCTTAAACTGAGCACCCAGAATACTCAGCATTAGTGTTCAACGGCAATAACATCCATACTATGCCTTGAATACCAAATTCAACTATTTTTTATGTTGCACTATTTAAAAGACATCGAGCAAAAATTTTTTTTCTACTCTCTTTAATTCTCTCCTCAAAAAGAAGAAAGGTTTCTACATTGCTTGGTTTTCTATTGCAGTTTGGCTAAGCATTTAGCACAGGAATTCAGCCTCTCTGATAAAAGTTGTAACAAGTTCTGCATGAGAAAGTCGGAAGCTATAATATGTAAGCACTTTGTTTTACAAACTGTAAAATTTATAAACCTGTGATATAAACATTACACACATGTGATATATATGCAACACACATGCAAAAAAGTACCTTCGCAGTTCTGGAACAGCGTACACTAGAGGCAGCTTGACTGTGATCTACCTTACTTTTACAAAACCACATTTTCTTGTATAAAATTACTTTTGAAAAGGGCTTGGTTTTTTATAAAAAAGTCTTTTGTGGGATAAGGGCAGTGGATGTAGAATGACCTGACCCACAGATGCACATTCCACCCCCAGATAATTAAATGTGCTTAAGAACCAGGCAGCCCTTTCAGTTTAAAATGCCTTGGTGGGCAGACTCTAAGGGTGAAGTAATTCAAATGAACAAACAAAAACCTGGCAACAAACACACTTCACTGGAACTCCTGCAATGAAGTACAAATGATCCAGCTAACAATTCAGGCACCACAAAACAGTCACCAGCAACCATATCGTGAGAATTGCCTAAATATGAAGGAACAACAGAAGAAACAAGAAGGAACTCAGGAAAACTGGGCAGGCTCCAGCTAGAAGAGGATTGCAGTAACCTTTTTATACGTGGGTGAGGATTTTACTGTCACTTCATTCAGACTCAGTGAACACTCTCAGGATACACATTACAGCACTATCTGCTGGAACGTCACCATTGCTTTAAAAGCATAAGTGGCAGGGATTTGCTGGTTTTCAGCAAGTATCGCCATGGCGAAAGCCTGTCTAGGAATCATGCTAACACAGGCAGGGCTGGCATAATGTTTTACCTTGTGCTATCACTAGGATCCTGCAGTTCGGTCAGGATCACACTGAATCGCTGTGAGGAGGTCAGAGTGGTGAGTCTTGCAATACTAATTCAACATCCTATGCCAGTGTGTACAAAACAGGGACAGAGCTCAGCAGCAACGCAACAGGCAACTGTTCAGGGGCTGGGAGAACAAAACAGAAATAGTCTGGATGCAAATACTGAAGCAGGGGAACATATTCCTACCCTTTGAATTCAGTCTGTCTTCACTCCAGCGAGTTGTGAAGAGTTCAAGTGGGAAAACTGAACTTTGTAAATCGCCCTTCACTGATCTAAACCCCTCGATCTAAATTTGGCAGATGATCTGACCTGGTCAATACCCTGACACGCACATGGTACTTGATATCTATTTCTAGTAAATCTACATCTTTGCAGAGGCTATTTAGAAGAGAAAGAGCCCATCTGTTTCTGTCATACAGAGAAAAAGTTAAAAAATAAAAAGGAGAAATGAGACATTCCTTCGTCCTGCTTTGAAACTGTGCTGCTTCACCTTACTGTTTTGCTTGTCTAATAATTTCATGTTTCTAAGATTTACAAGTGTGCCACAAATGGAGTAAACGACATCGCTACAAACGCAGAGCTATGTAGCACGTTTACAAAACTGAATCAGACTACCACTTCACTTAATTCCACCTCCAGTCTTCATCACTGGCCAAATGCTTATCAAATGCTTCAGAAGAAAAATCACACAATAGGCGATTATAGCTCTCAGGGAAAGTTTCTTTTCAACTTTTATAAGTCACAGATTTTAACTGAGCGCTAATTCTCCAAGGATGCTGCCAATACTGCTACACGTACCTCTCTCCCCCTCGCTTCATAGTCGTCTTCCAAGCTCATTTTGAAAGGTGTCTTTTAAGTCTCCAAAACGTACAACCTTTTCTTAGCTGTTTTTACCCTCATTACATGTGCATACCTCCACTGAAGTCAGTGGGCTCCTTGTGTATAAAGGAGTTTGCTGTACTTTAAGAGCAAATTAAAGTGAAGAGTTGAAAATTTAAGATCTTGCATTTTTGCGGATCCTATGTTAAAGACACTAAATGTCAGCTTTATGATTCAGTCAGCTTTAAATCATTGTTATTGGGAAAAAAAAAAAACAACAAACAAAACCAAAACAACCACCAAAAACCCCAAAACACCACCAGAACACCACCAATCCATAAACCCCACAAACTGATAGCTGCCTATCTCTGGGAAATATCCCAGTCTTTAAATAGGAGAGGAAAAATACACACTCAGACAACACAACAAAAACACATTTTTTAAAGATCCACTAATTCAAACAGCATACTGCATGTTACATCTGATGTGGCAGTTGTTATGGAAACTACGCGTTTTGATTGAGTAGCAGAATAAATACCCACCTAAAAGCAGCATGATGGGCCAGTGCATAAATTAAGTACTCTTGACTAAAATTACCTGTATTTTTATAGTATTAACATTTTTTTACTCTAACATTGCATGATGAAATATGATTTTTCCACCTAAGCATTTCCCTAGCATTTTCTCTGCATCCTTTTTTTTTGGTTATACTACAAGATATAAAAGATACATCCTGTACCAAACAGCTAAACCAATTCTTATCAGTGTGGTACTTCTAATTGATGTTAAGTCACTGAAGTCACTACTAAAAAACACAATGAAAGTAAATGCAGAATTTAATCTCACCTGCATTTTACTATTCCAGCTTTCTACCTAGAATGAGAGAGTAAAATAAAAATTGCCACCTCCCTCCCTTTCAACTGTTAGATTATTTCCCTTCACGTGCACCACAGCTTTGTATGAAAGTGAAGCTTAGGGGTTGTTTTTTTTTCTATCTTTTATCATCTGGGTTTAATAAGCATGAAAGAAGGCAAGAAGAAAGAGATTTTTAATTGTTTTCATCACAGAATATATTCTGGTGTAAGGCAGTTGTCAATTCCTGCAGATAATACCATAACTGTACATCTCAATATCAGCATTTCAATCCTTCCCCACTTTTCAACATAATTAAGAGGCAGGTTGCATAACTTTTGAAATAAAACATATTGATTTTTGTTTTCCCCATACACATTTCTACATGGAATGATATGCCAAGCCAGAAAGTACAAGCGCAACAGGCACACATATCACAAACTTCACCATAATGGGCACGCATTCACCCATTGGATCAACATCTTTCAATTTATTAGCATGACAAAGGACACAATTATTTTGGATATGCCTGAATGCAATTTTCATTAACTTTGCAATGATTTATTAACAAAAGTGTCAGGAATGTAATAAAAGCAGCAGGACTCCTCAAAATGCCAAAATAAAAAAAAAATAATAAAAAAAGAAGAATACAGCAGAATTTCCAAACATGCCTTGCAGCATCAGGTCAATAAGGTTGCTTGATTCTATCAAAAGCATCACCATGGTGAGTGAACTCTGCAATTAACAAAGAGTAAGCACAAAAAATGCTAATATCTCATTTGAATGTAATTATGCACAGATTACTGTTCACTGGAACAAGAAAAGGGATTTTAATTGTCACCCAAAGTTATGTGTAAACCCAGGATTCTAGTTAACTTTTTTGTTCTGAAGAGTTTATACAACACTAAGATGAAGAGTTCACAAATTCTTGCGTTCAGTGACTTTGTAAAACGACTGTACGGACTTTCTACCAAGTATGCAACTTCCTAGAGTCCTTTTTGTAACATCCCTCTATGTATGTTGGCAAGGTTAGTTCATAATAAGTTTCACCATCGTTTGCATTTTAATACTATTTGATCTCATTTACATGTTTAAATTTGTTCCTGTAATAAAATTCATTAGTATGTTTATCATAACCACATAATGAATATAGCCCTTATGTAAAATAAAAAATTGAAAGTACATTAGAGACATTACAAGCTGTTTGAAATTACTGTGCTTTGCATATTATACCTTATTAATTAAATTATAAATTATTTATTTATGTATTTCTTTAATCAGGGGCAAGCACTAGAACAATATTATATTAGTATAAGAAACACAATACAACTCAAAGCTAATTCACACACGGACCAGTTTTATATACATAGGAGTACAGATTCATTTTGCCACAGGATGGCAAATGCCGTTCCCCTGCTGTGCATCAGGGGATATGAAATAGCTATTTAAAGGGCAGCGAGGGGAAAATGTTTCTTGTGCAAGTTAAAAACTTAACTTGTTAAGATAATATCTCCTTTGCCTTCCCTTCTTAGGAGAATAATTAAATCAGATATGCAGATGGAACTGGAGAATAAATCATTATTCAGGCTAATGCCACATTCACATTATACAGAGTCCACTGATTTAAAAAATAAATAAATGAAAAAAAAAGAATTAGTATTTTTCTTTCAGTGTTTTGCAGTGGTTTCTAAAGTTCAGCAGACAAAATTTAGCATTTTATAATCATGGAGAACGTTAGGGAAATATCACAAGAGCAGCAAGAAGGCTGTTTGAGTTCATATTCTTTTTAACTAAGCTGTTATAAAGAAAAATTAATCCACTGATGTGCAACATTATTACTTTAAGAAAAATAGAGTTTATCAAAAAGAATTAATAGTTGGAAGAAAATTATTAAAAAGCTCACAAGATTACAGAAAAATTAGACTGGTTTATTTAAAGGTCAATGGAAGCTGTAGAAAATATTAGGGTATGAAGAAAGTGAAAGAAATTAAAACAAGAAGCCAAGAATAAAATTACCAAACGCATAATTGAGATGGAAGATGGGTACAGAACTTGTTCCTATTCTGATATCGAGAACTGTGGTTCAGTTTTAATTCTAATCCCACCGAGAAGTCTGAGCATCTCATGTTGCATAACATGAAGTGAAGCAGTCTGAATGGACCACTAAAGGATGTGCATCTTTGTCATGGGGTTCGTTTCAGTCTGAATCCTGGAGAGCATCTGGTACAAACAGCAGAAAAAAGCCTTAATGCGTATGTGCACACACACTTACACAGTGGATCAGAACACTTGCAAAAGCTGAAGTTTTCACGAAATGGCGAAAATTATTGAAGAAAACCTGAACAGTGATCTTCACTCTGTATCTGCAAGCAATAGTGCTTAATAAAAAGAGACATTCAGAAAAAAAAACCCACATTTTTTTAACTCAAATTCTGAGGCACAAGGGGGTTTTTTAATTGTTTTCAGTGAGATAGGAAAGGCTAAGGCTATGAAACAGCACTACCAACCTCAAGAAATACTGCACTCCCAGCAGAAAAAAACAAAACAAAACCACAAAATAACAAACCACAACCACAAACAAAAAAAGCGTGTGTCAAAATTGCATTTCATTTTAGAGGATACAAAAAGCTGCTGAAAAACTAGATTAGCCTGTGTCTGATGGGGGAGAGCTTGACCAACAAGACACGTTGCCAATCAAGGCTACAAACTTAAGGAGCACGGACACTGGTGTGTCCCCCCCGAACACATAAACGCTTGAGACTCCAAAATACTACAAGACAGGAAGGGAGGTAGAGAGAGAGAGAGAAAGTAACTCAAAGTCAAGCAAGAGGAGCACAAAGCTCAGCCTGTGGTCTGATAATACAACTGAGAGAAAGCCCACAACTTTAGAGGCAATGGCTTAGTTCAGTAGACAAGCGTTTAAAACAACCCATTGACTGAACAAAACAGGCTTAGGACACTAAGTCTGTACTGCTAGCTTGGATGAGGCTATGAATAATGAATACTGCTGAAACGTAATTTATACCGCTGGGGAAGTTCCTCTTCTCCAATAGAAGCTGAAATCGCTCTGGGAATCAGGAAGATGAGAAGGACCAACAGTGGAGAGGCACTTATTTTTACCCCATAATGACCAGAACTCTTAATTTCTGCCTGCACCAGAGGAAATTCAAAAATTTGTTAGCATATGTGTGTGTACACGAGTAAAAAAAAAAAAATAGAGTTACTTTCATCCTCCAACAAGGGGAGGAATATTGCTGATGTAGCTAATGCCACATGCTTCTACACTTAAAAAAACCCTGCCCTGACAAGTTTCTAAGAAGTGGCCCCAGGAAAAGCATGGATCCATTTCCGTACATTCAGTGTTCCCTCAGGATACACTTTTCTTCATAGACCACTACCTTAAGTCATGTTCTGTATCTAAAACATTTCATCAGGAAAGATGCTTTTAATGAATAATAGAAATTACAGTCTACCTGAAAGATGTTTTCATTTTGGGTCACACAGTAGAAGACAAGTGGCCTAGGAGCTTTAGAAAGTGACAGTTTTGCTGGTCTAAAAATAATCAGACACAAATGTAAATTCCATTTTTAAAAAAGTCCTACAAAAAAAGCAACACACAAAAATCCTAACAAAATCCAAAACACAGAGGTTGCCTGTACCGAGGCTGTGGTCATAAGCATACTGAGATTCTTGGTAAACACAAGCTAGGTTGGGAAATTAATTCTTCTCTGAGAGGCCTGGGAGCATGATTTGTGCAGAGGATATTGTCACAGATTTGCACTTCCACAAGATGCCCTTGGACAGCACTAGGACTTGGCTGATCAGCTGGTGCAATCTTCAGTGCCTAACGCACGATCAGTTCCAAGCCCTCAGCCCTTCACCAAGTCCGTAACGTTTCCAGGCTATCAATAGTCCCCAAGGGCTTCAAGACAAAAGAGCCAAACTAGCAGGCTGCTGGCTGGGGGTCCTGCTGCCTTCATTTCATGGCATTGCCCTGTCTCCATGCCTGTCCTTTCCTCCCCCGTAGGCTCCTATAGCCTGTCACAGAGGTCTAGTGGGCATATGGAAATTCTTTATGCATCTGAGAGAAAGGAGATATTCAAGAACCTGTCTTGGGTCACTGTAAGAGATGTGTAAGATTTACAGTACATCTACTTCTGTGGCTGGACTGCAGTGTAGAGCTCTAACAAATGAATAGAAACTGTCTAATCAGAGCAGCATGGGGCTGGACACAGGCTTTTCTACTGTGCTTTGAAAAAAACATTAACTCAGGTAGACAAATACTGAGGAACAATAGATGAAATCTTCCACTTCTAAATGTGAAGGGCAGAAGGGATGTCTCACCTGCCCTTTTGCCCAAGAGGCTTCATTATATGCCAGTCTCAATGGATTAAGACAGTGCTGAATTCAAGGGTTTGCAGTTATCAGAATAAATGAATTTATCACCTCTTCTCAGTATTACTGAGAATTCAGAGTTCAACAGCAAGTTTAAGCAAAAATGCAAGGTGCTTCAAACACTCACGGAAAGTTGTTGGCGAGTTTAATACACTGATTAAAATGTTTATTGGGTTTGGGTTTCGGTTTGTGTGGGTTTGGTTGGGTTTTTTTTTTATAATTATTATTATCTGATAGGAAAACAGCAGTGAGGAAAACATGTCTTAAAGATGAATAGACCAGGCAAGTGGTGCAGTATTTTGGAAAAAACATCCTTTTAAGTGAAAACCTGAACAAAAGGCCATGGAGATGTCAGAATTTGACATAGAGATCACATGGTATGAGCAAAGTAATGGAAATCAGTTTGGCCTGCTTCATTGGGGCTCCAAGTTAAAAGGTCCAATTCTCTTCAGCAGTAACGTACTGAACAATCCAAAAGACATATGGACATTCCACTCAAACCAAACAGAACAAAGCACATTTAAATAACACTTTTATTAGCATTTCATCATTACCATATGCAAGACTATGGCATGGCAGAGTATTATGCAACAGTGGTTTGAAAAAACAAAAAATCCCAGGCACAGAATAAAGCAAAAAAAAAATCCTAACGTAACTAAAAATTTGGGGATTTCACTAACATTTCCAGGAATTTCCCAATAACCTGGATAACAGGAACTTAGGATGGACAGAACACTAGCAGGTTTTTTTGCAAGCAGCAGGCAGGGTGCTATTGCCCACTGAAAGCTTGACACTGCAACTTCACTCTAGCTTTTGCAAGGACATTCAACAAAAGACTTTATTTTCCTACCACCGAGCAACTGGCCTCAGTTACAACTGCATCCTCAGGGCCGCACCCTTTATCAGATACACAATTCCCCATAACAAGCCAGCTGAACTCATTGACCTGCTTTCCTCCTTCTCCTGGTTCATCATACTTTATAAAACTGATTTCAAAATATGATTCCTCTAGATGTTAAATAAGAGCTATTAATACCTTAAGCCATGTCAGGATTAAAAAGAAAAAAGATAGATAAGTACTGATAAAATTACTCTATTTCAGTCAGGAAAAACATGCTTCATGTAAGAAAATCTACTCATTAATTATCCTGAAGATGATGGAGCAGGGAGGATACATCTGGAGAAGATACTCTTTGCATAGTTAAAAAAGGATACAAGTATAGAATGGACCAAAGTTAAGATTTTACTGAAAAAATGATTGCACAAAAAAGTGAAGTGTTTTAAAGTATTAAAACAAGAGAGAAAAAAAGCAAACATTTGCTCCTAATTACCTCCCTCTACTTTAGCCAGCATACAACTATTTAAATAGGCTATTTCAGCCTATCCTTACCTAAGTATTCTATCAAGAGAAAGAACAGTACAATTTTCTAGCACTGTGTACAGCAAAAAAATACATAATTGTTTTCTTCAAAGTCCATGGCCAAAGTCAGAAAGTGGTTTTCACTCCTAAAGTATAAATAATTTAAATGCATTAATTATTCCCTGAAAATTTATATCAGGGGAAAATATAGAAAAAAAGACAACTGAAATAAACATTATTCCAAATTGTGCTTCTTTTCTAACATGAAATCTATTCTTCATCCCAAAGAGACTGTGATGGTACCGACAGATCCTTTGAAATCACGATATAATATTCACGTTCACCTCCCACCATCGGAAAACTCTAAAAGCTTTTTTCATTCTGAACTCAGGGTACTGTTCTCACAAGGTCCCAGCAGGCCTTACTAGTACAACCTATAAACATCAGTTCCCCTAAGTATTTCAGGGTTGGTTTTTTTAGTGAACCTCTGTTGAGGCAATACATCGTAAGACCAAACTGCAACCTGTCTTTTGCACCAACCTAAGCTCTCAGGAGCCGCAGGCTCCCTTCTTGCACACATATCTGAACCCTGTGTTTCACTGCACGGCACCAGTGCTACTTGCAAACATGCAGCAAGTACAAAATGCATTCACATCAGCAGGAAAATAAAAAAAGAAAAAAGTCACAGTAAAACCCTTAAGCCAAACACTGCCTTTCCCTCCTCCAGTACCAGGGATGGCAAAGTTGTCCTTGCGTGTCAGCAAGTCTGTGTCGCCAATGGACTCACCCCAATTTAGTCCGAACTCAGAGCAATGAGAAAATGGAAAAACCTGAAATTCCTTTCCACTTTCCTTCCCAGAAGTTATACCACTTGACTGCTACAAATGAAGACACAGTGAGATACTGAAGCTAATGGCATATAGTAAGCAAAACAACATATATAGTGATTCAGGTTTTGCATCTATGCCTACACCTGCTTGCACGCATTTCTGTGCAAACAGAAACTGTTGACTTCTCAAAGGGAGTGCTCATACTGTCAAATTCAAAATACAGGCTACTTGGAAATTTTGTCCAGTATAAATGTTAAGGGAACCATTACTCAATTTCCTGAGATTAAATTCACACCAGTAAAACTGTGCTATAAGCTTCTTTAAACTGAATTACTGTTCCTTCTAGCTATAATTGGCAGGGAGCATTGAGTTCAAGGCGTATTAGTTTTGTGGGGTTTGGTTGTTTTTTTAAGAGCTTAGAAAATTTCAACTCAACAGATGAATGTTTAGGGAAGTTATGAGTGTGATAGTTAAGTGGTGAATATTTTGTCATTACTCCATTTGCTATCACAGGAGGTAGTTGTGTCTGCTAGAATAAATCCTTTACTGTACTAAGTACTAAAAATCTATTCAAATGTCCTTAAAGTATTAATTTTAGTGCCATGATTACAAGACTGTTATTACCTTAATAAAATTCATTCCGTTTACAAGCTAAAAGGTCTATGGTTTGACTATTGGAATAATCCAATTTAATTAGGATAACAATGTGAAAACCGCTCACATAACAATTGTGAACAATTTTCTAATGGACTTAAATTACGTGCTTGTAAGAGACATTGACAGATGATATACAGATGATATATTTACTTTTCCTAGGAGCACACTGGAGATCTTTAAGTGAAGAACATCTAAGCCAGAGCAGATTTAGATACCTCAATGTGTCTTAAAACTGCGGGTCCAAACCAAAAGGCATTATCCAGGTCCCCTCTACCTTTGGTAACTCAGAGTTAATAAGAATAAAGACAGTCCAACTTTCTCCATCTCCCTTGAAAATAAACAACAACAATTATTTCTTAGACAACAACGATAATTAGCATCTATCTAGTCGGTTACATCTGAGAAGTGCTATCCAGGTAATTAAAGATAACAAGCAGTTGGATACCACCGTATGGCTGGTTAGTTGGATAAGTCCCTTTTTAAAAGTTTGAACCAACAGTTACAGATATTAACGAGCCCAATGTTAGTGAAGAAGCATCCTTTCAGTGATAGAAGGGAGAGGGTCTGAACTTCAGTAAACACAGCTTACGTTATTCTTTGCATACTGCTCTCAAGGACTGGGAGACTCCACACTCTAAATTGTGGACAGAGCGCTCTTTAGGATCAGAAAGAATATTACTTTCTGATCTTAGAGGCCTCATGCTTGGCTCAGTCTGGAGCAACACATGTTCTGAACATACTGAGCACACTGTCAACGCTTAGAAAAATTACTAATAATTGTTGAAATCTTTGCAGGACTTTTTTCTGTGCCATAGAAGAGAGTTACTGCAATCTGCTCCATTTTAAATTCCTTAAAGAATAGTTCTTGCGCTCCTGGCAGGCTACCAATTGGACCCTGATTTTGGCAAAAATGTTGGTCTTAAGTGTTAAACATAACACACAGCTTGTAAGGATGCATTTCCTGATGAAGTTCCTCTTCTCTCAAATGTCTGAGGGCAAGAGCTAACCTTGGTTTAACTCCACTGATTTCAAGGAAATTGAACTGAAGGGATGAATCTGGAGCCGAGTGCCATCATACCACAGGGTAATTTATAATGAACCGTCTCTTCCTACATTCTTGGTACCTTCCACAATGAGCAGAGGCAAAGTACTGACAATTCTTGGAGTTATTAATGAAATCAAGATGAACAGGAAATGAACTCAATTCAAATCATAATATTCAAATAAAAAGTCAAAAAGACTTTACCTATCAGAAGTTCTATTGCAAAACTAAATAGTCACCCTCATTTTACACTCCAGTAAAATGATCTACAGCTGTCTTTGTTTTCAAAAGTTTTAAAAACACAAAGGTGAATTTTAAATAATTACACAGGCAGGTGCTTATTTTAAAAGATGACACACCAATGCAAAGTAATACTGTAAGAACTGACTCAATAATTGTCTGCATTTAGATAAAATGTGGTTCTGTATTTCATCATTAGATATTTCTGAGCCTAGTGACAAAAGAGAGATAAAGAGCCTCAAGACTCTTCAAAACCATAACCAGAAATTAAATTCAAGAAAACGAATACAATAAGATGTTTATATTGAAAGCCTATATTTTCATTTCACTAAACATCTACGTGGTTTTTTAGAATATACATATAAATATGGGGGGGACAACTGTGTGTGTACATACATATAGATTGTTTGCATAAGAGTTTAACATGTTTGCATGCCATGTGTATTTAATACATGCACACTTATGAATTTCTACACAGCTGTATGAATTCCCAACATTCATTCCCATTGTAAGTCAAGGGTTAACAATGCCATCAGATAGAAAAGAGCAAGTTTTAAATTGAACGCAAGTTAGCGGCTACTATTAGACTTGGTTTGTTTTCATCATCATTGCACAATGGTTTCGTGAAGCTAACAGAAACTACTGTAATATTTTCTCTTGCAAAGTCTGTTTGCTAATCAGTAGTGGATCTAATCAAGGACCTAATAAGTGCATAATGGTACATTTGCTTCCCAGGAGAAACCACTGTTTCTCATCATACCAGAAAATACCCCCTTGCAAGGTGCAACCAGGATCCATGGACTCACTGCAACAGTCTAATAATTTAATTGCAAGCCCTTAGGCAGGGATAACTTAAATTACAATTAGAGAGCTCTAGCAGTGCTGCTAACATCTGTGTTATGAACACTGCACTGATTAAAGGGTTTTAAAAGAGAACTCAGCACTTCACACTCTAAGTCACTGCACTAACTTTGAAGTCTTCTGTCTTACTATTTTAATACTTGTGATGCACTCTGCCTAGTCTTTTCTGTGGGGATTCAAAGGATCCAAGCTCAGTGTGGTGTCTGCCCTTTGAAAGGCCTACAGGGGCGTGCTTACATTAGAAATACCTTTTCCGCAGGTGAAATACACACAACAGAAAGCCATTCGACAGCACTAGAAGAAAAGCACCGTGCACAAACACTGCCTTGCCACCACCTCCAAAACCGTGATAAGCTTCAGAAGAAGGCCGAGATCCTACAGCAGCAGGAACACAAGGTCTGTCCCCATTCTCTGCATAGCTGCAGAGATACCAATCCTACCGTGAGATTCTTCAGCATGTGCCCCAGGTACGGTGCAGAGGCCTGAGCCATACCTGCTGGAGCAGTCTGAGCCTTGTGGAGTTCACTCTGGTTTTACACTCACATCCGTGCAATGGCTCCACATAAAGGCAGGTTGGGGGGGGCTTGGGGTTGTTTTTTTTGTTTTGTTTGGTTTGGTTTTTGGTGTTTGGTTTTGTTTGGGGGGGGGGGGTTGTGGGTTTTTGTTTTGCTTTTTTTTTTTTTACACAAGCCAGTGATTTTCTTGTTGGCCTACAGGATTGCAGAATGTAGTATCACAAATCACAGAAATAATAGCATACATGGAACATGTATGTATGTTCAAGACTAACCTAAGCAGAAGTGTCCATGAATGTTATGACTGCACAATCACAAATAGAATACTCCATAACAACCTTCACAGTGGATGAAAACACTCAGCAAGCAACCACAGCGGCACTATGCAGAAACCCTCTCACAGGCTGCTACTCTGCCATCTGGTGAAGGCAGAGCCAACCTGCTACAGGAAGAAGTGCACACTTTTTTTTACAGCCACATCCATAACAAGAACCCTGTAGCAGCGAGACCAAGCCTATGGAACCAACGAGGCTGGCAACAGGTAAAGTAATGGTGGACAACTTCCCTCCATTTTACTGCAGTCAACCCCACTGTAACACAGGAAAAAGATGATATCCAAAGAATTACAAGAAAGCACAGAACCTCTTCTAGATATTGCTAGGCTTCTGGATTGTCCGAAGGGAAAAATCACAACCCATCTTACACAGTTCATTTTGTGCCATATGTAAATGTATTTAAACAGTTTGTACTTCATACATGCTTTTCCGCTAAAAAGCTTGCACTTGGCGATGACCTACCAATATTAGGCCTCCTACAGCGTAGAACTCTGTTATGGGAGAAGGCCTGTTAACACTCTAAAAGGAGAAAACACAAGTATTCAAATTATCCCTCTGCTCCCATCCCCCGTACAACCCACATATTTGGATGACATGAATGTCAAACACCAACAATCAGACTCAGCCTTATCACAGCAAGATGTGGATACATTTTTCTTCAGTTTTTCCACCTTGAATGATTTAATTCAAGTTGTATATGAAAAGCCACTAGATTCCTTTGCAACCCTGACCAACGCTTTATAGGTTCTAATTTGCTATTTCTTTGCAGCAATATAAACTAGGTAAGAACTTGATCCAGTAAGGCTCAGCATGTTTTATAACCTTTACCAGGTGGTAACAAACAACACAAAGCCAGCTCCCTATCTTCTGACCAAGCAAAAAGATACAGTTGGTGCTTGTGTAGCCCAAGTAGCAGGACACTGCCCAGTTCCACAGCTCTAGTAAGAGTCCAACAGCCGTGGTTTTTAAACTGTTAGGATAGAAAGGTGTTGGGTTCAAAACTGCTCCACTCTGTGAGAAAATCAAAACAGTCAAGGGTACCTATAGCACACAGACAGATTTTATGATTCTAGCAAGTTATTCCCCTTCCAGATAAGCCCTCTTAGGCTAGGGAGGCAGAGTACTGTGGCATTAAAACGATTTTTGAGGCAACAGCAAAACCCACCCTCAGAATATGACACAGCAGATTGTCTCCTCATCAACAGTACCTCTAAGAGTGTGTTGCTCTATGTTTATCTTTCTCCAACGCTAACTTAAATATGTAGTCATTCCTCCAAGAAAACTTTGGAACTGCCCAGCAGCAATACTGCCTACCTGCGTACACAATGGAGTTTCCATTGTGACAACACCTTTACCAAACTTTTTTAAAGTCATCTCCCCATTCTGACTTTGACATTCTTGAAGCCCTTCTTCATAAAAGACTCTCCAGTGGGTAAATTAAGAGAGATTCACCTTGCTATAGACACAAATGGCATCACCTCACCAGTACCATTGACTGCTGTGGTCATTGATATGTCTGTTATTTTAGAGTAGGAAGACCTCAACGATACAATTTCCAGACTATTACACAGGTACAAAACTCAGAAAACAATGAGGGTCCAAGCACCACACAGGCCATGAGTTTATTCCAATCCTGCCCACCAAGATGCAGTGCTCCGATACGCAGTCTTCCACTCCAAAACCAGTAATGCATCAGTGGATGGCAATATCATGAGTTAGTCATTCTTCATGGCCTATTTCAAGAAACGCAGCTGTCCCAGCCTGCCAGCAGAGAAGCTCCTGTTTGACCCACAATGTGGTTACAGCTTGGGAAGCAGCCTCCTCTGCTGGAGAGGGCAACAGTCCTAGAGAAATGCAAATATTACATATACGAAGCAAGAGAATTGCGGTACATAACTTTGATTTTGTTAAACACTACACAAAACTCAGCAATGCATAAGGGTGACAGCTACACGAAGCCTGAAGTATGCGAACAAAAACAGTTTCCCTTTTCTGACAGGAAATTCCACTGTTTGAGACAGCAAAACAGAAAGAGCAGCAGCCATTAAGATACAGCCCGCACAAAATAAACTTTTTTTTTTTAAAAAAAAGAAGAGTCTTGGCATATGGTAACAAAAACTATATAATTCTCTTGATCTTTAATCTCTATGCCAATGTCTGTTTTACAGATTATGGCCTCAGCTACTGACAAATCTGCTTAGTGAGTTTTTGGCTGACAAATCTGGCAACACAAATGCTGTCTGAAATACATTCAAAAGGCTAAACATTTTCATAATAGCTACTTTACACAGCTTAGTAGGTTTCCCTTTAGGACACCAATTTGATTTTTTTAAAGTGACAGTGTTAATTTTTATGATTACACACAGAACTGAGATTTTTATTTAATACAGTGGGTCTTCTAAAGCTTTTCAAGGGGATCAACCACTTTGCCAACAGACGGGTGTTACAGCAGGGGTGATTATAGTAATTTTTCATGTAATTGGGAGTCACCATTTGGTTGCTATCTTTCACATGCTTGTTGCCTCATCATATAATCCTTCATAATGGGGGTTTGTTGTATGTCACAAGAATGTGCCAAGCAGCCAGGAAATAATAAACAGAGGAACCCCCTGGCTCGTGGGTAGCACGAGTGTTTTAACATCTGCCCAGCTTCTTTCAACTGCAATAAATTTCAGCTGATAGCAGCGGCCCAATAGGAAGGCATTTTGGTTTTGTTGTTTTTAGGACAAAATCTTGAACATCACACTTCATCATCTCAGCTACAGTGGCACAAATCTATAAGGACACAACTTGCTGACAAACGACACTGCCTGATGTGAAAAATCGTGATTCATCAGAAATTAGTAGAGACATCAAGTTCTCGCCCCAAGATGTCTAGGCTCTCCGTGAACAGCAAGAATCGTCCTTTACAGTTATTGGCTGCAGTTTGCTTGCGTTAAGTTGTAAATAATTTCACAGGAAATTCTGAAGCCATGCCACCCCTCTGGTTGTGATCTCATCAAGTCTCCTCCAGCAAAGAAAGAATAAACAGGGTCAGTACACTGCAACGGGAGTTCTCACAGGGTTACCAAGTTCAGCCTGACACAACAAAACACATAAGCACCTGCTTAACACTAAACCCAAGAACTGTTCCATTAAAGTTAATAGGACCACTCATTGGCTTAAAGTCAAGCAAGTACAAATGCACTCTGCTGATTCCAAGCCTTTGGGAGACTGCTGGAAGAGAAAATAATTCCCTTTGGGCCATTTATGTTATATGGCTCCTTCAGCTGGTCACAGCAGCATGTCAGTACTACTTGAAATAGGACATCATTGCTTTATGGTATAAACGGATGGCACATGCACCAGAAATGGTCCTGATGATACCATGCTGCAGCCTTTCCTCTATGCCAGAGAGAGATACTAAGACTCAGGATTAATAACCAGCAAAATAAAATTCAGGTACTGCAAAACTGTTTTCAGCAATTTAATGCTATTATGACTCAACAGGAGACAAATGACCTAGGAAACAAAGATCACCGTATCATATTCCGGATAAGGTGTGTACTACAATCAAGACCTTGTCATACTGTGGTCACTGCAGATCCTACAGACCCACTGTGCTGCAATGCCAGTGTCAGCCCTAGGCAAGTCTGGACCAGGGAGTGGTGGTCTGCAAAGTGGACTGCAGACTCAACTATGGTTGCTACAGAGATACTAGTGCTTCAGTTGGAGCTTTATTTGTGATGAAAGAAAGAAAACCAAAAACTTAAGTTCTTGGTTTTCTTAAGTTTAAAAACCAAATAAAAAAACCCACCCCACCACCAAAACTGAACAATTATTTCAGATCACTATTAAAGTCAACCCACCTCTAATATGATACTATCTAGAAGAATACCATCTACCACACTGAATTCTTTTATGTTTTTATACATTGTCTCTTCAACTCTCCTAGACAGAATGAGATGGACAATAGACTGGCTGATACACATAAGCCCTCTGTAGCCATCTTTCCTAAAAAGCAGGAAAATAGCCCATCACATTGTGCATTTTACCTTACCTGAAGTCAGTCGCTGGAATTTCACTTCCTAGATCATTACAATAAGAGTGCGATTTTTCACAGCTATGCTTCAGTGAAAGCTTCTCATATTACATCTACCTCTTGTTGACTAAGAAAATGCACATAGATTCACATTCCAATTCTTGCAAAGCTTTTTAAAGTATGCACAAGCAAATGGTACTTAAAGCTGGAGAACGAAGTCCTTTGCTGAGGAATGGTTTTAAAGAACACAGGTGACTGCCCTAGCTGGCATTTCTGGCTTTCCCATCCAGCTCAAGAGCATAGTGGCATGTTTTGGCAAGTCTAAGAAGCCTATTTCTTCATTACTTGTAAATTAATTCCTTAACAAAACGCAGCCCATGCACACATGATCGGCCTATTTCATCCTTCACACAGACACACTGATGTCAATCACAGTAGTACAGCATCAATGTATGTATGGTATTAATTACATCAAACAGAAAACTAAAGAATTTGAAATACAAAAGGGATGATTTACTACATTAAGACAGACACAAAACTGGCAAGTGCTCAAGCAGCAGAAGCAAACTAGTATATCTAGGGAAAGGAAGGAAGGATGGATCATGGCATATCCCCAGTATTTTGCAGTTGCTGTAGCAGAAATTAACTGATGTATGGCTGAACATTATTCAGTTTTGCCTTAGAAACAGACAACTTAGGATCTGAAATGACACTGATGCTTCCACCTAACCTTTACGAAGCTCCTTTTGGTTTTCACTACTGTAGTATTCTCAAATTTGGGATTTGAAAAATAACGCTTTTGCTAACACAACAGTGTTGATACACACTAACAGACACATGCCAATGTGAAGATATCTCAATCAGGAAAGGGAACAAGCTGTCCAGGATACACCAGGACATGGGCATTCAAACTAGCAAAATTATATTCATAGTAAGAGTGGTGATAACATCTGTGAAGGCACTGATGAGGTGATGTAATGCATGTGAACAGATAAAGACAGTGGTGAATCCAGGCTTTAGAGTCAAATAAAATTAGGGAGCTTATCATGTAATGGAACAGATAGATACTGGAAAAATCAGCACAGAACAAAAAAGGAGGGTCAGAAGAGAAATCAAGAGACTGTCATATAGGAGTGGTTGTAAACAGACCTGTCCACTATTCAGGGGGATCCCAAGGAGATATGCAGGGAGGATGACCTCAGGGAGCATAACACTCCTGGAACAGCACAGAGAATTTTAAACCTGCCTCAATTAAAGGAAAATGCATAGTACATGTCACACAGAGTACCTGCATTGCATGGGAGGAAAAAACAAAACTTCCCAGGTCAGAACAATGTGCTGTCTACAGTGTCTCCGAAACGGACAGTTCCTTGAGACTAAAATACTTTCCACTCCAAGATGATCCTATTAAAATTAAGGAATTTAAGTTTTATTGAACTTGGCAAGTTCAAACATTAACATCCTAAACCTGACAGTATTTATCTTGGAACCAAACTGATTTTTATTTCTAATAGTCCCACAGTTTCGATATTCATTGAAAGTTCTTGCATTGATTTTTAGACCAGTTCTAGAACAGAAATTGTAGATCACAGCAGCAAAGAGCATTCAGGCTTTCCATACTAGAGAGAGTTTGGAAAGGTAGTCTGGGACAGCAGGACAAACACATTATCTTGATGTTCCTGCTAACTGATGGGTTGTTATTAACTGTTGAACTGCTTAATTAGGTTTTATAGTTAACAGCCTGGTATGATTAGAGGGGACAATGCATGTGCATTGTTGAGCTATTGTTTCAAACCATTTGCAAATTCAGAAGCACCACCACTCAATTCATGCTCGGGAGGCGCTCTCAGCAAGCTGAAAGGAGAGAAGCTTCCTTTTCTACATAAAAACCCTCTCACTTTAGGCATGAAGTGGGCAGATTCCTCAAAGAGCAACATCCCCCAAAGGGCAGCGGAGCACCCTGTTTTTGTTACATGGGGTCCTGACAGCTCTCCTCCTGCCCTGCAGGATCATCCACATGCCAAGGGCTGACCAGGGCTGACAGTACGGTTTCAGTAGAGTAATTTCACTGGACTCTGGCACTTCAGCTTTGTTTCCGTTTTCTGGGAGTTAGCACTCACTTAGTTCACCTGCTTTTTACATGACATTTTCCCTGTGCATCTTGATGGCACAGCACAGTCCTTTACTGCTATTTTAGGCTCTTTCATACCCTTTTTAGAATTCCCATACAGAAGCTCCTTTCTACACTTTCTCCTACTTACCTTTTCTAGTCACCAGCTGGTACTTTTCATCTCTTTCTGGAAACCACTCGGTCTCCCAATTTAGTCACATATTCACTCCATTCCTCCTGGCCAGCTGCCACACCTTCCAAGCTCACTTTGCTGTTCTCCTCTTAATAGGCATGAAACCCTTCACACAATTTCTGCTAGATTGTCTAGCAAACCCATCCCCTCCAGAAAGACTGCAACTGATAAAAATTTCAGAAGGTACCATCAACTGCCTGTTGAAGCCATCACTGCTTGTTGTCACCCTTTCTTCTTACTTCTTGTTTCATCATTCCTCCTCATTTTTATCCAGTCACACCACTGAGATATACCATAACTGCACTCTTGATTTTATAGTCATACAAACAGCGCATAACTACATATTGCGAGAAGCTCTCAAAGAAATCTTGTTAAGTGAAGGTAACATCGTAGGCAGCTTAGGGGAAAATCAGGTCAAGTTACATTCTGCATAACCTTCACAATCCTCTTCACATTTACACAAAGATAATAGTGGGCTAAAGAATATTTCAAGCAGTCTGATTCTTCCCCTCCAACTATTCAGATCTGTTACATGAACTTTTGCCCCATTTTTACGTAAGCATGGGTCAGCAGAATCACCATCTGTACTATACAGCTAAAACAGCGCTCCATGCCCCTTCTACACCCTGTTCTACAGCCCTGTGAGGGCATATCCTCTCCTTTGTGCGAGGGTGGACTTTTATGTAAAATGCATACTGCTAAGGAGCAAGTTTCTCTTATTCACAGACTAGCCAGTAAAAAAAAGGGTTCAGTTTCTTTCCACATTGAGTCTTGACCTTTCTTCAGATGGAAATTAAGTACCATGTGAGGTAGACATACCTACTAAAAGACAGAATGACTCTCCCAAATTATTTCACTCAGTCTAGAGAAAACAAGTGGTAATAATTTTCATTAACTACAGCTCTATGCTAGAGTTGATCCCACAACCTAGCAGTTAGATCTCAGGGCAACTTCTCAGCTGCTGCCATGATTCCATTGCCTTCAGTATCTATTGATTTCAGTTGTCTCACATCTACGGATTCTGCCTCTAAATCCTGTTGTCTGAATTACTGAGTATTGAAAATGTTTAAATTGATGTAATGCTAACAAATTCCTCAATTTTCTCTCCAGCCACCAAATAATACTAGAACTACTTTAATTAATACAGTCATATAATTACTTGATGACATAAACTCCTGGCTATGTATAGAGCAGAAACTCAGCACGTTTCAGCTCTGTGGGAATGGCTCAGAATAGAATCCAGACAAATAAGGTTTGCCAGCTTGTTTGGGACACAAGGGCTGTTTTCCTCCCCATTTCACTTGTTGCTGACAGTCTGCTGTCAGAGACAGATTTTTTTCAAGAAAAAAGTAAACTCAGACAGTAAATCATTAAGAGGTGTTTTGGCACATTCAAAGCCTGTTTTGGCAATCCACAAAATGATACAAAGGCATCGGGATCCATTAGGCCTCCAGCCTGGGAAACATTCTATGCAATACCAAGCTAACACAAGTCTTACCCCTCACTTCTCTAATAATCTTCAACAACTTGGCCCTTGGTTTTTTTTACCTCGCCCAGTCCTCCTAAATCTTTTAAGCAATGCTTTCATACTAGTGATTTAAGTTAGAGCAAAATCCAGCATATAAATCTAAGGAATGTCACTAATTGCAAGCTCCCTGCTGCGGGTTTTTCTGAAAGTTCTAGAAAAGAATTTGTCGCTAATTATATGTTATTTATGAAGATGGAAGACAAGTGAAATGCTTCCGTTGTTAACCAGTATGTGCAACTTTGCTTCCAAATTGAGGCAGTTTTAAAATCAATCCCTCCAAGAAGGCAGGAGTTCAGTTGAGTTGTCAGGTGCCAACTGGTAGTGACCACACACAAATTGAAGCCTTTTTCCACATGTGCAGGCCAGACAGTCATTTTTCTGAGCTATAAATTAATGCTCTGAGTTCTAGACAGACGTGATTTTTTTTTTTAAGGTGCTGATTTTCTTGAGAAACCTATTTTGTTCTGTGCTTGTTTTAAATGAAGACTTCAGAAGTAATTAAGTACCACTTTTTCCACAATAAACTGTATTTACATCATAAGCCATGACTGCACACATGGATCTGGTGCAGTCCAGACCACCAAAATTTACAAGGAGTAGTGCTACTCTCTTGCTTTCCAGGCAAGCACACAAAAATCTATGTAACAGTTACATATGAAACTGTTTGTCTAAAGGGCAAAGACCATGTTATCATCCGGGTACGATATTACTACCTGCAGCTAAGTACACGTATCCAGGAAAGTGACTGCACACCAAGTGCTTATTTAAGCACTTAGTGCCTTGAGACACCTGCTTTGGGACGCTAGCAGCTTGACAAGTGACAGCAGTTCTATTCAACCCAACTGGAGATATTTAGGAAACCCAAAAATGAGGTGCCAAGTGTCAAAAAACTGGCCACACGGTGCATAGCCTAACCCAGCTGCTCAGCACAAGGGCATTCTGCACTGAACCACAGCGTGAAAGCTGAAGTTAATCTCTTATCCAAAGGACAGAGAAGAGAAGGGGGTTCATGATGTTATTACATATACCACGGCAGTCCTAGGAGTCTGGGAATCTGGAATAAAGTTTCTCCTAAGTACACAGGAGAAAAGAATAAAGTTGCAGCCAATTGCTACTTCCTTACGAAGAAAACTTAATTCTGACTACGTAGCGATCGGTGCTACCTCCTGTAACATGTCTTGTTTCTCCTACCACATTCCAGTTTATTACTATGAATATAAACATTGCCACTGTTTTTCGCTTCTGCTTTTTTCAGAGCCAGTCTTGGTAGAAATCATCTTGCTGCTGCTATAAAGGCACTATCTGCTAGACGCAGACAGTGCTGACAGCTACAAACAGGTCAAGAGTATGATTCAGTTCCTATAATGTGAGTAGGAGTCTTGATGCTGATGTTAAAAGTGACTGGTTCCAGATCCAGAAGTTTTCCAAAACCTCCCTAATGTCTGAGCTCAGGCTAAAAGAACAAAGATAGCGACACTAACTAATAAAACAAGTACCTATGCAATTCCCTAAGAAAGGGAAAAAAGCCTTTTTGCCCTTTGTGTCCTTGGTCATCCTTTCTCCTACTCTTACCTGACTGTGAGGTCCCTTACACAGGCATGGCATAGCACTTTGCAAAGAAATATTCATAAGTGCTTAGCGGGTGTAAAACGCTACCGTTATATTTTGGTGTAGCACCTGCTGCGTACTTATTTACCCAGGTGTGAATTACAACACAAAGGAAAAGCAATGGTGAATCAGAGAACCATTCGGCACTCATGCTGGTATGCTGCTGTGCTCCTGTAATGGTCTGTCACAAGCTCTACCCTGACTACATGTTGTGCATATACTGAATAGCAGCTGCCAAAGCCACAGCATTTTCTTTCCACCCTCTCGCCAAGTGCACCTGCTGCCCAGAGCCCTCACCCCGCTCCTGCCAGAGCTGCTTGTTGCATTTATTCTGCTATTTCCTCTCATGCCTGAAGTGCATAATGCATTCCTTCGGCAGTGACAGAGGGAGTATTTTATCATTTTAATTAGCAGAGGATAGACATTGCTGGTCAGTGGCTGACAGGGCACATGCCACATTTTGTTTTGTTCGCCTGGGTCGAGCTTTCCTGAAGCCAGATTCTGGTCCTGCAGGTGGACGTGGGGATGGAGTGGTCCATCTGGACTTTGTTGCAGCACTGCAGCCTCTTCTGAGGGAGGCATCTACAGATTGCTGCTATTTTACATCCTCACTGCTGCTACCTTTACGGATCTGCTGATCATTTTACACACTTTCTACCTCTATCACTGGCTTTCCAAATCTGGATTTTCTCACAAAAACACTCCGTTCCATTTGAAAATACAACCCCTACAGCCATCTCTAATTTCTGCAAAGTTCAAAACCATCCATCCTCATCCTGTAACAAAAGGAAAATGACAAAAAAAAAAAATGTAAACCCCACACTTAACCAATGCTAATGGCCAGCACCACAAAAACAAGCTGAACTTATGAACCATGAGCCTCGTTTGTCCTTTACTGTAAGTGATCTCATCTTCTGTTGACAGGGATCCGTCATGTTCTCAGCATTACTTGAACTCAGGGGTGTCTGTCTATGAGTGCATAATACAAAGCCTGGCAAACAGTCTTGAAAGCACAAGTAGTCACACTCACTGAGATCCAGTGAGCCTGCAGGGAGCAGGCTGCTTCACTCCGAGGAGAAGTCTTTCATGACAGCCGCTAGCTTTGCCTTTTCTTTAAAAAAAAAAAAAAAAAAAAAAAAAAATCAATGGCACAACTGCACCATTGCTGGTGCTAAAAGGATCAGGCCCCTCTGGTGATTTCAGATGTTGCTCATTTACTCAGAAATTAATCCTCCCTCCCCTCATATTCAGAGCCACTTAACACCAACCAACAATTATGCCATCTGATCACTAAAAATAAAATAACTTTTCTTCTTTGTCTCTGAATGTATTCCTTCAGGACCCATTTTTTTCTGCTGTTCAGTGAGCCAGAGAGAAGGATATTATGAGTTCTGGGTGTTTAACAAACAACATGACATGCCACACTCTTGAAGAATACAAGTGCAGGTCTTCAGCTTTCACAACAATAGATCTCATTTTGGGGGTAAAAATAAAAGGCACAATTTTAATTCATTTAATCTTTTGGTTAAGAAATGTAGTCATAGTCACCATAATAGCATTGAAATACAAGTCATGCTCTGTCCAGAGGATGAACACTATTATGTTTTAGAAGCAATGCTAAAGAGACAAACTGCATTTTTTAAAAAACAAACGCTCATGAAAGACCAGAATAAGCGTTATGTTACTTTTGGTACGTATGTAACAATTAGGAGCTAGGTCTTACAACCATTATTCCCAACAATATCAATGGGATTACTGAGTAATCCTCAGAGGGTTTCAGGATCAGACAATAGTGTTCTGCTCAGTTTTCACATAACAACATATCTCAACAGATCTTTCAACATCTTTAGCCAGAAAGTAAATTGGTCGTGTAGCAATTCTCCACTAAGGTAAAACAGAAAAGGCTGTCATAGCTCTCTGCACAGAAAGGCACCTTAATATTTAATGTGATTAATTGAGGGTAGATTAATGACTGAGTCAACAATAATTCCCATACGGAGTGTTTGCATAGGAGTGTGTGGGTATGCTTGCAGTAGTATACTTGCGTGCAAAAATCAAACACAAAACCTGATCACATGTTCACAGCTGGAAACAGTGTTAGGCTTTATTCAGTAAGGTATAAGGCACTATCATTTAGCTCTCCCACAGCAGGAGGAAAAATGGTGCCACAGAAGAGAACTATCACATCAGACACACTCCAGGGGTCTCTTTTACCTACATTGTTCCTCTCCCAAATGTAGCTCTTTAAATTTTAAATAGAAAAAGAACACACAGAAACATTGTGCAGTACAAAAATGTCACAGTGAAAAAATGTGGAAAACACTTCTCATTAAGCAAGGTAAATACCCTAAAGTTCACATGTAGCTTTGATGGTGCAGTGTGTGCCTTTAAGACTTAAAGAAACACCCACATCAAAGTGTTGTCTTAAGATGGTGGGGCTTTAGTTCAAACATAGCCAAGTTGTACAATAGATGATCTGGTGAATGTCTACGCTATTTTTATACTGAATAAAATATGGCAAAAATACAGGCTGGACAGCACATTTTAAATTTGTTTCGGTTTTTGAAATTTAGAAAGGATAATAAGTGTATGTTCGTGTTTTTATAGCAAGCCATGCCCAAAACATCAACTAGCTTTATACATCTTTCTTGTATTTAAAATACTGCCTGAAATGTTCAGATAGCTAAATACACAGAAACCTAGCAGAAACACTGGCAAAGCACAAGAATCTAACCAATCTAAAAAAAATACAGAACAATTTTTTTATTCTCTGTGCATTTTTCAATGTAGAAACCACATTCTGAGAATTCAGATCTGTATCACTAAGGAAGAGATTTCCTCTAGATGATACTGAGTATATTTCTCCCATCTTTCTTATTTGTGTATATCCATTTACCAACACAGCTTCACTGGGCTTTTTTTAATTCCAGTGCTCAAGGACAAACGTGCTTCTCCATGCCGCAGCTGAGCCCTCGCCCGGCTCCTGGGGAGCGCGGGAGCTCCACTGCATCTCGCTGCCAGGGACGAGGACCCCACAGTGCCCCCCATCTCGTGCCCCATTGCTGCACCAACCATGGGAAAAACCTACGCAGAACCAACGAAGGTGCTTTGGAAAGCAAGCAGGGCATCACCCGGTAGAAGAATAAATGCTTACCACATATAATCCAGAAGAAGTTGGTAGCACTCCAAAAAACTTTGAATATATTTTAACCTACAAATTTCAAGTGTTAACCATTATCAGAGCTTTCTAGCATTGGCCCCATCTCAGTGAGAAAAGGCTTTAGGAAACAATGACTGCTTTTGAAAATCCCACCCATAGAATATGTCACTATTAGCATTAATACCTTTTATAGGAGATGCCTGGGATTGTAATGACAGCGCCCTGAGCAACAACTGTTTATTTTTATATTTATCACATTTAGTGGAAATTGAAACACATCTGAAGAAAAATAAACTGTTGTTCACATTGCCTAATACATTTGTTAAATATCAATACAAGCCACTTGAAATGCTAGACCGTGTGATTAAAAGTAGAGATGAAAAAAAATGTAAAATTACTGTTTATCTAAGAGAGCTAAAAAAGTTCACAAGAGAAATACTGTCACAGTGCAAACACTAACTGTCAGACCTACCTTCTCTGGTATCAAACTCTGAATAAAAATACATCCATTAAACAAAGGTTTAAAGATAAATTATTTAAAAATACATCAATAAAACATTAAGCAATGCTGGTTGCTAAAGAAATATCCTACAAGGCCAGGCAATCATCCCGTTAGATACCTTCCTTAGCCATGATGAAATCATAGAAGAAAAAAAAATACATAAACCACTTCATGTAGCTCAGTGATGTATTATTTGATAGGGAACACTTTACTGCGAGTGTCCATTAACTGATGCTTACACTGTAACTCACAGTATATGACATCCATATGAATCTCAAATGAATTCACTACTATCAATGCTGTTTAAATGAATACTATGTGGATTGGGGCTCTTTTTTGAACAGATGCAATCTGTTCATGTATGATGAGCTATATCTGAATTGAAGGGGCTGCAGTGTGCTGGGTACAAGGAAGATACAGAAACTAGTACAAGAGGTTTAATCTGGCCTCGTAGGGAAATCAGGAGGCCGATGTACGTTCTATGAAACAGAAGGGGGAAAAGCAACCACAGAAGACAACAAAACTCAGATCTTAGCAATGATATTAAGAGCAACAGGAATGCATACACAAAGAATAAGAACTGGTACTGTGTATTGACAGAAGAGAGAGAAACAATGCACTAGAGGGTGAGAGAAGGAGGCTGTTCAGAAAAAAATTTGGAACAGAAGGGAAGTGAACAGCCTTATGGCGTGTAAAGATTAGGTAGCGATTGAGGACATGTTGGAAAAACAACCTGTGATGTAGACTAATTGTGACCAAACACAGAGCTAATAAAAGGGCTGAAAGTGATAGAAACAGATACAAACTCATTTCTGAAAGGAAAGCATAGGGCCACCCTAGCATCCCAGGACAGGGATTTCTCTGGGAATGGCCCATGACTAGATGAGGGGAATAGAAATCAAAACAGGTCTGCAACACCGAAAGAACAACCTGGGTTTTTTTCATAATTAGCTAAATAGAAAGCAGAAATTTTAAAGGAGCAGCCAAAGAGTTAGGGGTTAGTCCCACAGAAAACCACTACCTTTTATTCAGACAGCCTGCCAACTGAGCTAATCCTGTAACCAGCCGTGCTGGCAGTCATGATCCAACTCTATAAAGTATCATTGGAACTGCTGCTGCCATCACTTGTAGCTCCCGCTGCTCGTTCTTCACTTCATAGTATTTCCAAAACAGATCGTCTTGAGCTTTGAAGAGTTTACTCAGACACATGAACAAAGAAGAAGGAAAATATGTTAAAGTTCCACTACTGATACAGCTCAGGAGTAGGACTGGTTTACTTAAGGTGTTTGCCAGAATTGATACCGCACTTTTTAATGAAGATATCATTTTGGAGATGTATTCCCCATAAATGCTGGCTGACATCAAAATAGAGTAGGCAGCCCAAACAGGCTGAACACCTTCTCCATCAGTGCAAACACATGCACACACAAAAGACTGAACTGCAACATGAAAATGGCAGTTGTCAGGAGATTAGTCTTTGTACTGTTTTGTCCTGCCTAGGTCATGAGTGATTTCAGATTTACATCTATTTACAATGATAAAAATAAACGTTTACAGCAAAGGGTAAAAGAAACACAATATACATAGGCACATAGGAGAGTGGTATTCCATCTTTCATTATTTTTCAGAAAAAAAAAAAAGGACCCAGATATACCTTATCTTTCCTGCATGCCTCCATAAAAGCACAATTTGTGCCAGCATTTTTAAAAATTGCTTTCTGCCTTTCCTTTTTGATGTTTTCCAACCTTTCTGTTAAGGTAGCTACTTTCTCACAGAGACATATGCCAATCATCTCTCAAGACAAATATCCTTGGTAGAACAATAAGCAGAAGTTTCAAAATTGCCATAAAATAAAGCCTGTTCTAAAATAAATAGTGTTTGATACAGAGTTCAACAACTTAAGACCTGAAACAGTTTGCCCAGACATCACCAGTTCACAGTCTGGTGATACTGAAAGACTTTCTCTCTCTGGTTTTGAAGACGGCAATCAATGCTGGATCATTGTCGTTATATTCTCTGCTGTATAGACTGCTCAGATAAAACACCCGCTGAAGTTACCAGCGGAGCTTTATGTAAGGGCTTCAAGACTGGGACATGGCAGCCACATCTACATTAGCAGGTATTGCAGTTCACAAAAAGCAGCCCTCTAGGGTGCAACAGCTGATGCTGAGGACCACGCACACATTTTGGGGCATTTACTTGAAAACTGGTCTCAAAACGATTAGTGGTACACGTATACGCAGAGCGTAGTTTCACGCGGTTCACGGCCAAAGCGCTCTGCACTGTGAGCCAAAGCACGGGATGGGGGGCCAACTGGAGATGCACTTCAAAAGCACACTCCTGATCCCCACTAAAACCCTGGAGCAGAGACACTCGGGTTGAGCTGTCAGTCTTTTTGTACAATTTAGTTAAAACTGTTTCACACCATATTTTAAAAATACATGAAATCATTGAAAAATTGAAATCTAGAAGGGGGGGGAGATCCTAACTGTTCCATAGTTAATGTTACATTCAACAGTAATTACTTAACACATACAAAGCTCAATTGCATAACCTACAATTCTCCCACTTTGTGTGGGCTCCTTTGCTTCTACTTTAAATAAAAGAAATTCTTTTCATTTTGTCAAGAAAACTTTTCTCTACCTCACTACTGCATGACAAGGGAACAGATGGCAATTTAAGGGGAGAATTTATGAGAGCCACAATCTTAATGTTGCATAAAGAAAAGAAAAAGACTCGCATCAAAACCACTGACAAATGTACTTGCTAATATTAATGCACTCCCCATTCATCCAATATGCTTCCTAATTGCTTTTCTGTACATAATAATGTGGCACCTGCTGCTCAACATTGCAAGCGCATCAGGATTTCTCCAAAGTCAAACAGCTCTGCAACTGGCCCTCTCCCAGTGATAAATGTAGAGCACTGTATCACGCACAGTTCCTGTCAGTGGCATAATTAAAATTTTATACTTACAGAAAAAGATAGTAAACAATCAGTTCTTAAATGGATTCACAAGAGGAACTCTTGTTACAGCCAACTTTATAATTAGTATGCATCATGTAATGCTAATATATCCATGACAAGAAAATAGGAAAAATGTAGAAACTCAGTTGTTCTCTTTAATGCAATGTTAAACTACACAAAAAAATGAAAGCAATCAGCCTATTGTTATTTCAGTCTTCTATTTCTGCTCTTCATTTTCCATTGAAAATAGCTCGGCACATTTTGCACTGGAATGATGGTCGCTCCCTAGTGCCACATCTCTGGAATTTTCAAACAGCCACTAGGATAGGTTTCAGCTTTACGATGTTTATTCATTTTAATTTTACATTAGACAAAAAAAAAAGTAATTTATTTTTAACAGAGCTAGGGCCAAAACACACAGTCTTTATTAGCTGACAAAACTCCCACTGACAAAGATATCCAAAACATTTAAATGTATTTTTCTGCCTATGTGGTTATGCATCATCCAAAATGTGACACGCTATAATAAAAAAAAAAAAAAAAAAAAAGGCATTGAAAGCATTGACATCATGTCCTAAATTAACTCCTGAGACTGACAATATTAAGCAGAACTGAGATGCCATATGCTTTGTTTCATAGTGAAATTATTCTATATCTGATACACATACATATTTGCACAATGTACATTATTCTATCTACATTTCAGGTTATAATCTGAATACTTATAATAAAATTTCAGTCTGCATATATGCCCCTTACATATATTTTTGCTTACAAATAGACTGTTTAGACTCATGCATGCTGAATTATATGCACATGTGTACACTTTCGCTTAGTTTTCTAATTGTTTAATAATTTGATAGAATAATTTCGGAAATATAGCTATGCAAGAGTCTGCTCTCCCAAAAAAGCCATATGCTGTATATGTGCAAGTTTACAATAATTCCGTGCTCCAAAATAAAGTAATATGCATCCCAAGACATGTATTTTTAACCAAATCAGTGGCTTGCATTTCTAAATGCAAGCTAGTTACTATATTTAAGAAACTTCTTTTTATTCATGGCTTCTATTATTTTGATTTGTAAAAATATTTTAATTATCTTCTGAGAAAGAGCAGGAAAACTATCCTATAGTCTATTAAAAAAAATTAAAATACTAATATTTATGATTTTAGCCAAATAACAAGCACGGGTTTACAAAAGAATGCTTCCATCCTTTTTTTAATGGAAACAATACGCAAAATAATCTAGAGGAGAAATATTTTCCAGAACAAAATAAAAAAAAAGATTTACTTTTTACAAATGTCAGTGAAATATAATACATGCTTGGAATATGTGTTGGCAGGGAGACAATTCAAAATGCACCCTATTCACAAAGACATACTGGTAGCCTGCTTAGAATATAATAGCCAAGATCTAAATCTTCTTTATCTTCACTTGGTGTGATGATGTGCATGCCAAAAATTAAAATACCCTTCCAAATCATTGCTGCTGTGTTACAGAGAGGTAAAGGTTTCTGAGCTGTGAGGCAATCCAAAGGTCTGAGACATACTTGCATTTACACAGTGTTCTTTTCTCTCTGCTTTTCAAACAAGAATTGTGGAAGATTATCTCCATTTATAGCTTCAACATTTTTATTGGAGAGTGCTATTTCTTCAAAGGAATATTGCAGAACATCTTTAAAAAATGTTCAAGAATCTGAAAACATGAATAGCAATGAATCCATTTATATATAAACATACTCAGTGTCCGCCTAACTAGAGCTATCAAAAGCTTCATTCTTACAAGCAAGTGAAAAATTCTGAAGTCAGACTCCTATCACTTAGTTACAGAAATGGCCCTATTTCAAGGGTCAGAATTGCATCGTCAAAACAAGAAAAAGCAAATTTTTTTTTTATTCTCTTTTAATGTAAATTCCCATGAACAAGATGGTCACAGGGTGTAAAGGAAATCTGGAAGCACACATCAGTGCCATCTCCTCCACACTCCTCAAGTTTTCTATAATGATTGTAACAAGGAAGACCAGGTGTTAGTACAGGCTATAGGGAGAGGGGCGCAAAATTAAAAAAAAAAAAATATTAAAAAAACCTGCCTTGCCACGTTTTTTTTCTGTGATGCAAAGAGCCATTCATGCAATTGCTCATCCTAAGACAAAGCCAGGAACACCACCAAGCTTTGACACTTTATTGTCCAAAAGTCCATTCAAACAGATCGGTGACCCCAAAAGAATTGCAGTTGCACGTGCAGAATTGTAGCCTTTGAGAACAGGAGGTGAATCCCGCACACCAATCATGCAGGTTTATTCATACTACGGCAGTCAGAGTTGTAGAGATCTGAATGATTCCAGGCGGAATGTGAGTGCACATTCACACAGCATCTTGTAGCAGGGCAAATTCATGCCTGGTGTAACTTCACAGGCACCAGTTGAGCTCCAGCCAGAATAATTTTAACCAGTAAATATAAAGATATTATCCCTTTTCACCACCCTGCTAATCCTGCTCTCATTGCTGCTAAAACCCAAACTCCCACTGTCTTCAGTGATGCAGGATCTGGCCTTCTCTAAAGATCTCCTAAAATACCCCCCCAATATTCTAAAAGCACTGTATTCGTTGACAGAAGGAAAAAAAAAAGTGATAAAGGCTTTTTCAAGTGAACTAGAACAGGCAGGGAATGGCATTCCTATGTAAATAATGGGGAGTGGCACTCAAGTATTGGGCATTTCCCTTACTGCTTTATGGGATCCCCCTCCGCAGGAAACGTTATACTTTAATGCAGATTTCCTGGATTTCCAGCAAAATCCCATGTTGATTCCCTATAGACAGTATGAAGGAGTCAGACAGCACTTGCAATTCTATTAAGCACCATTTTAGATTAACCCAACTTCCATAACCTACATAATATAACATATAAATATTAATACATTATAGTTATTTCATCTAATTAGCTTTTCATTGTTTTAACCTAAGTGCGATCTCACATCATGTTCTTCAGTTCTCTAATACTAAATGTACTCTGCACAATATGATAAATGAAAACATGTACTAAGCTAATTAAAACATAGTTAAAAATCTGTCTTAGCAGAAGCCAAACTGAACCCCTCAGTCTCTGGCAAGGACCATTTCTTTTAATTCTGATGATATGACTTCATGTCACTGAAAACTTCTTCATATGGAAAAAGCTCCAGCTTGTATTGAATGTGGCAGCCTGCCTGCTTAGAGGACAAGCTGGTACAAATGTAGCATCCCAGATCTCCTCTGGAGAGCGATTCAAATTCAAGGTCCTAGCCTTGATCTTCAAGGCCTACTGTGCTATGCGAGGCTGAGACTGCTGCAGAGTACCTGCCCTTTCCAAAGAGGACCTCTGCTAATAAACGCATCCGTGTAAAACTCTTGTGAACAAACTGTGAGCTTCGCAATATTTGCAGTTTTCCCTGGGGTATGACTGTGTCTTGTGGTAGACTGACCAGTTTATTTGCGTGGGTTAGTACTTCACCAAGCACAGTTGTACAGCACACAACTTGCACACAGTTAGCTTGAGCATGGGCAGGACCCAGCTGGTGTCCCACTGCAAAACATCACATTGTCCTAGATTTTCTTGTTGCTATCTTATTCAAAAAAAAAAAAAAAATTTCCTATAAAAATGGAACAAAAAAGTGGAATTTTTCAGCCCTCCTGGTCACACAGGAAAACTGCAAGTATGTCCCAAGAGTATATTTCAGAAGGTTTAAAATAAAGAAGGCAAAAACCCCAATACCAACAATGTATTCATTAAAAAAATAAAAATCAGGTGATTTACAGCCCTACCTCATGATTTTTTAATGCTTGGATTTCCAACAATATAAATGCTCTCACAAGCAATAATAAAATTTTAAAGCAACAACAGTGATGCCTGCAAAGAACAGGAAACCCAGATTTTTTGGCAGAAGGGCCACGGGTGTGGAACATACTGTCACAACTTATTAGAAAAGTCACAAATCCTGCCATATTCAGGGCAATATAAGACCTCTCACTTCACAGTAGTTCAAATATCTCCAGGATATGGGTAAGAAGAGGTAAGTTAAAGAAAAAGAAAAAAGAGAAACAAAATAAAACAGTTCAACATAGTGACTAAGCAATCATTCTAGACAGAGAGAGATAAACAATCTCTTGCAACTTTGCACAGAGAGAAGAGATACAGCAAAAACATGAAACATTTGTTTTCTGTTTTTTTAACTGGCATTTCTTCACAAATATCTTCCCACCTTAAAAAGCATTTCAAGTGTTTAAATTTAACTTATTTTATGCATATACATACACTGAAGTCACTATCTAAAAGCTAAGCATATACCTAAAGCATTGCTAAACATGGATACCCCTCCCAAATAAATATGCTGTCGGGTATTCCTAAATACCTCCATGCGCTGCGACCTTAGCTTCCGGATGATTACTTTTTGCTGGTACATTCAATTGACAACTGATGGGACCTTCAACAGGACTTCTGTAGAGTGTTTTCTAAAAATATCTATTCTCCCTTTTCTCAGAGCAAATACACTCATACAAATATTATCACTTGGTAAAATTATTCTGTGGCGATTCTGCTCCGTTTAGGATTTTCTGAATTTTTTTTTTTTTTATTTAATCCTCCCCCTCCAAAAAAATAAAAGTCACAGCACACAGTATAAATATGAGCTCAAATATACAAGATACATAGCAGTAATATTTATGCATTTAGAAGTTTAATCTGCAAAGGCTTTTTCATATATATTTTTAAGGGGACTTCCTGTAAGGATAAAGATTTGAGGGGAGACACCTTTACTTCTGACACACAGGGTAAGTGAAGGTTGGGATATACTTTCACAGGCCACTAAAAATATTTCATTAGCCAATCATATTTGAGTATGCCAAGAAGAAAAAAAAGCAAACAAGCCCCCCACTTTGACAGATTTTTCCCCACATTAGTCAAAGCCTTGAAAAATTCTGTAAGAACAGCTACTTTTGAACTGGTTCAAAAAATACTGTAAAATTATAACAACACATAAGGAGTGCAGTAATTTAAGGTAGAGCCTTTCATGTCAAACAATGTTCCTTGTCAAAGCAAACAAGTCCTCCTTTAGGTATCATACTGATAAAATAACTATACGATATTTTACAATTTAATATGGACAATGATTCAGAAAAAATGTTTTTCCATATTATTATTATTGAATCCAAGTTAAATGTATTATGTGCTATGTCATTTTCTACTAGCTTTGCCATTAACTCCATAACAGCTGGTGCTAACTGTACTAAATTGTAATATAATGAGCTCATATATTGCTAGCAATTACAGAGTTAAGTTGAATAAATCCTCCGAGTACAAAAATAAGTCTGCTTTCTATCCAGCAACAAATTAAAGGTAACACCTGCCTTAATTTAAAATTGCCAAGGTTTTATAAATATATATAAATAGAATACATATAAAATATCTACGTATACAACAGCAGCAAAGAAAAGTCACAGTTGAAACAACCTCTCAAAATTTATTTGATTCCACTGTACCTATCGTGTTTGTCATCAACCACAACAAATCATTTAAATGCTGGTTGCACGTTTCTAGTTTGTGTCATATGGTAACTAGAGAGTTAAAAGTTAAATCTTAGAAGTAAAGACCATGTATGGTTATTTGTTTGCTACATAGTTTTGGTATACGATTCCTAGATCTCATGACAATAATATCTGGGAACAGCACAGCACACATCTGTCCTAAAGGACAAGTCCTAATGTCCTAAAGAGACACATCATTCAGCAGGAATCCTGTAATACCAGTCTCCCTCTCAATCTTCCAGTCCACTTCTTGGGATCCATCATTACAAAGAGGGACACAGACAAAAAGAACATCTTGCAGCTTGAGAGTCTGCACAAGGCCCTTATAGCCACAATAAAGCTACTTGACTTGGTAACTACTACACGCGCTACAGTATCAGAGCCACTGTGCCCACACAACACACATCTCAGAGGGACAGGGCTTACCACAGAGCATTCCATCTCACACACACTGCAGGAAATACCAGTACCTTTCAAGAAAAAAATTAGGTATTAATCAAAATAGCCTTATGCTAGGGCTATTTCAACAGCTCTAAGGGGGTTGCTTACCTCCTGTAGTGTGATGTGTACAGCTAAAGAACCTAGGTCCAGGAAAGAGCTAGTGTTTGTGACCAGATACCTTCCAGACAAGAGCATCATGACAAGATACCATCACTTGAATACAACACTGAAATCACATAATACGATGCTATCATTTTTTGTCATAAGCTAAGAACAAAGAAAGGAAAATGCCCTTTCTCATATTAAGGATTCATACCTGATCTTTGGGAATACAAATAAAGCTCAGAGATCTACAGGACCATACTGGACACACTAGCGAAAACCATTAAAAGCACTGGTCATCAGATACAAAAGTCATTCACTGAGTAGGGGTCCATGGTAGATTGTGCCATGAATGGGCTGACTGGAGATGCTACCCACTCTGTTGGGATGAAGGGTCCTGTTGCCCACCATAGGCAACCCCTGCATCTGCCATGGAGGACCGGTCCTTAATATTGCTACACGTTTTACATGACATGCTTTGTCTTGCTTGGATACTTTGCCAACTACAAATTCAGGTTGTGTGCTAGTAAATGGATTTACCCCACGTCTGTTTACATCAAAAATGATGAAGTGTTCCTCAAAAATACAGTTCCTGTAGTTCCACATCATCATCCATTGGACTGTCTTCCCTCTAATGAACAGCTAAACCAAGGTCTTATGTCACAAGGGAGAAAGACACTCAGCTTGGTGGAATTAATCAGCTTGTGCCACAGAACAATGAACAGGAGACACCATGTCTGCATGATAGTGAAGCAAATATACCTCTACTGTCCTTAGACTATTAGTAACTGGTTTTAAAGAGAGAGCAATGGGGTCGTACTAGAAGTGTTCTGTCTGCAAGCACAGGTTCTCTACAGAAAGTTTTCTTCATCTCAGGCCATCCATTTGAAAACAGACTACACATGAAGTAACGCAGCATCTTTCCAGAACAGGAACAGCAGGATCTGGCCCCACAAGGCCACATGTATTTACGGAAGCGACTGCTGTCACAGGGAGAGCGTGACTGCTGGTTGAGAGAAGCATTTGTCCCTGTGAGAAGGGTTTACGAGAATAAGCAGAGTTATAGTGCATTTAAGGCAGAAAATAAATTTTTGATCACTCTAAAATGATACATCTCTGCATAAATATATACATATGCGTACACCGGAGTGTTAGTCTGTAAAACAACAGCATTTCCTTCTGGATTGAACCCCAAATTTCAATAGTCCTCAGTCTTGCTTAACACATGGAGTATTGGGTTAAACCTTTTTGAAGTGGCTACTGATTCTGCATACCTCAAATTTTAGGGGCACAATCAAAAATGCTATTACTGCTCCTGATTTTTGAGGAGGAGTCTGCACTTTCAGGAAAATGGCACCTTTTGGGAGTACCCAAATTGGGTATCCCAAATCTGACATCACTGAACACACTTGCCATTCCTGCAATTCCACAGGGCTTAGGTTACTGCAATAGTTTCCAGCTTCTATGGGCCAGTCTTACCCAATCCCAGTGTACTTACAAACTCCTGAAACAAATCTCAAGCATGGCATTTGAGATCACGTTTCTTATCCATCATTATGAAATCATTAAGACTTTCTCTGAATCACTCCAGCAGCTTCCCTGGCATCATCACCAGAAATTAAAGCATTTTGCCCTTTCTTTGATGGAACTTCACAACTCTGCCTCTTCCCCATCCATCTACTCACATTTTAATGCATCACTGGCAGCCTATGTGGCTTTGATAGCTACAACAACTCCCAGACTACAAGGCCACACTGTCCTCTCTCAAATCCCTTCTTTGAGATCTCTCTCTGCCACAGTGTTTATAAACAATCACCTAATTCCTTACAGCCAACTAGGTGGAATCTGGCCTTTACTGCCATACATATAAAATATTTCTTTAAAATGCAATGTGCATAAAAATATAAGGGAAGGAAGGTTCATGAGGAGAAAGAATATGTTTTATTTGACCAGTTGATACAGTTTGAAAAAGCAGACATGTTCGTTTCTTGGCTATATCAACTCATTTGATGAAAGAAATTACCTAATCCTTCCATTGCTCCCATACAGAGGGCAACTACAGCAATAGTCCTACTGTAAAAGTGTATACATTTCACTGAAACTCTCCTCTTAAACTCGTTAGCTGTCAGTTACGCCCCTGCCACGTAAGGAATCCACAGCAGGAACCAGTTCTTCACATACACAGTGCACATAAGACAATCAACCTCCACTTTGGTTTAAAAATCTAGATGTTGCTGAAGTAATACAGGAAAAAATACTGCAACAGTCCTAATACTATATAAGTATTCAATAAATAGAGGGATACAAACATATGAGTGCATATTAAAAATACACACCTGCGTATTATCCACGTACACGCATACACGCTCAGATCATTACATAAAATGACATGTCGGAATATTACAATAATGATGATGATATATTATGCCGTGGGTAGAGGGCTATATGCATGTTTTATTTGCTTGAGTTACAGTCAGTTGTGACTGGCTCTGACATTTGACCGTACCGCAGTCTCCAATAAACATAAAACAAAGTCTATACTGCCCCTTTAAAGATATGTTTTTCATTCATACCATAGGACTGAAATGTGTTCTAATGCTTCTGAAGGGTTTTAATAAATATGAGTATGTATAAAATGCTGCTGCTGATTCAATTACTAAATCACTAGTAACAGCTGTGGCGCTGTGATCTCTTTTGAAATAAATTATGTCATGGTGATTACCTAAAAAGAAAGGTGCATTTCTCATATGATGTTGTATGATGCATTACAGATTAAATAGGGTGCGTACTGTGTATTTATTCTACAGCTTGCATTTAGTGGAAGTGGGTTGAATATATAGTTGAGATATACATGTGTCACTTCTATTATAGCATATGTACATCTGTGGGAAGGACACACATATACTTTTTTGATTCCTATGCTAAATTTGCTCATTTCATCAGTCAACATCTCTTTTTCTTAGGACTGATCACGGCTTTAAGAAAAACCAGGGGCTTAGTCTCTGTTTCATCCAGTGCATTATCATTGTAACATTAATCTTTCTGGAATGGATTTCATTTTATCTCGTTGCATTTCATGGCAATGTAAAAAATATAAAAAACGCACTTTGATTTTCTAAGGGAACATTAGCACCTAACATTAGTAAGGTGAGAAGTAAAGCTCTTGTTCTAAATAAATTTAACAGACATGCCGGCATCAGAGGGAGGGCCATAATACAAGTATGCCTTTATTTTTGCATTAACTGATTTTTTTATTATTTTTTTTTTCCTCTCTAAAAAGAGGTTCTATGTCAATAGGATAAAGGGGCGCTGCTTCAGGAAAGGATACTTCCCCCTTAAAGTACAATATATTTTCATTATTAGGAAGTAGCAACGAGTAATTTCCCTCAAAACAATACACTATTTATACACATTTTAACAGCAGTATTTTAGAGCTGTAAGAAAGCAATAGGGCAGTGACACGGTCCAATTGAATATAATACAGAAGTCCTTAAAACACACAACAGAATTCTTCCTAAAAGTTAAAAAAAAATGAAAATATACAAGAAATAATTAAGAGAGAGTAAAAGAAAAAATTCTCCATGAAATGTGTTACTGTAGGGGTTCCTTTGACAGTGTTAAGGTCAAATGCTAAGGACTATGAACAACATAAAACAATCTTTCTAATATTATAAACATACTTTCAAACACTCCGTTAAACTTTCCAACCACTGGCAAAAAACTTTTATCAACTTTATGTCTTAAAAATGAGACTTTTTGTGGCAGGCCTCTACAGATCAGTATAAATTCAATCCAATTTAAAGCACAGTAACGATGTGGGCAGTCTCAGACTATTACTTTCAATGGGATAGAGTCCCTAAGGATGACATAGACTTAGTCCCATTGAAAGTAATGGGGTAAGCAATCACATGCCATTACTTTCAAGGAGACTCAGTCTATACTATCCATAATAACATGGTAATATAAATCTGTACTGACTCATCAGCATGAAGAATGAAAATGTAAAAGAATGGCAAAGCGGCAAACGTGCACCCTGAGACAAAAAACAGCCCCTTGGTTTCTCCGCATCCATAACTCATCAATGTTGAAATTTTATTACAGGAGAGCTAAAGAGGCATATGAACGCAAGGTGAGACGTTAAAACCAAGATAAGGCTTCAGCATTTTATAGTATTGTTAGTCTTCATGGGTCCCCACCTTTTTTTTTTTTTTTTTTTTTTAGTACTATACTAATAGTTCTGGTCCTTAAAGTCCTTGATTTTTTTTTTTTTGTTTTGTTTCCCAAATCCAACAACATGAAAAATATTTGTTCATGGAGAATGTCTCTCTGTAAAGTCATTTATTTTTCTTTTTTTCCTCAGTGTACAACACAGAGAGCTACAAATAGCCTCTGCAATCTTCCACTCTGCAAATCAAAGACATTAATAATATATTAAAAGGATAGATAATTCTGAGCAGGTGGACAGGGTGGTGATTGATCCATTACTGTGCAAATACCTTGGTAATGGCTTGTAAAAACTTAAGATCCACAAAACAAAGAGATAACAAAGCTCCACCATTAAGACAGACACCCAGTTATGGCTAGTAAATTTTATACAGATTAATAGAAAAGACCAACTCAAATCCTCCTCTTGATCTAACAATAATATTTGAGTTAGCAGGGCTCAAGAGTAAAAGCCATTGGTAAAAAGTAAAGCCCACCCTGCCTAGTGCCTGTGGGATAGATACGATGATTTATTTTAAAGAGAAAGTTGCCAGAGTTTGCAGGAGATCAGCCAAAAGCATTTCTACAATATTCATACAGTATCTCAAGTCCCTCTGCTGACCTGCCAATATCTTTACAAAAAATAACCCTAATAAGAGCACCTAGTTTGCATATAAGCCAACGTTTTATTTTCTATTTCCTGCCACTTTCCTAGGGAGTTAAAAAATATGAATATAAATGTTTTTATATATATACATATATGTATTAGAACATTTCTTCCCGATGGAGTGACAGAAAAGAAGTCCTCTGGCTACTGAGCAGTAATTGAGAATACTGAATTGTTTAAAGGATAAAAGCTAGAGGAAATCACAGGCACCCTAAAAGTTTGGATAAGAATCACAGCTAGCGTTACTCATTTCAGTCACGTAACTGTTTTCAAGAGAATTACATTGCTGTGATGCAGTGAATCAGAGTTTAGTGGTTGTCAAGTTATAATTGTCAAGGAAAACTCTAATCTTGCTGAATCCAGAATGGATTTTGACATATAGGGCATGGGGTAAACCATTTTTTGAAACTAAAGCCTTGCTCTGAATCACAAAAAAAAAAATAATATAAAATATAAGTAATATGATTTTATATTATGCTATTTTCTAAGTGCATAAATCTAAAAATATAAGTATTATCTGACAATTGGTCTATAATTATAATGGTAATTTCTGCTTTGTATAAGAGGTGGATATGAGCTAAATTTGGTTCAACTTTAGGTATATAAAACTTCTATAGCTATAAACAGAAGGTTTGCTGCAAGAATTGAACCCTACATTTTTTCATCCCATAATAAATTTTTCACTGCAAGACTACTTCATCTGTGCACTCACTGCATCTTTTAATACAGCCTCTGCAAATGCCATTTTCTCTGAAATTCTCAAATCCCTGTAGTTAAACAGGATCTCTTACTGAAATAACTGTTGATTTGACTGTTGACACTTCACCAATTTTAGCTTGCTCTTGTAAGTGAAGAACTAGGCCAGTTCTCAAAAGGGCATATTTTAAGATATATAATCATAGCAATTTCACAAGCATAATATTGTTAAACTTATACTGTAAATATTTTAATACACTACCAGTTTTATCTGCTCTTTCCAATAGTATAGAAGATGCTGCCTTGTGCATTTCATAATACTGAAGCTTTAACCAATTGCTGCCTTTCCTTCTAACGGCTATAGCCAGATTTCAGCATCGCAACACTAGCTAAAAAGTATAATGAAAAACAAACTGCTGGATTAAAACAATCTTGATATGACATTCCCCTTCTGGCTATGTATACACACACTGCAGTCGTTCTCTGCCTTTTTTTCAGTAGTTCCCTTTCCTTAAAAAAAGATCTTTAAAAGAAAAAGAAGGAAAAAAACTTTCAAGGAAAGGAAAAAGAAAATGGACTATGATTATTAATCAAACACTTTTACTGAGAGAAAAAAATATTACCTCACCATATGAAGTATTGAAATTAGACTACAAACAATTGTAACTTTGAACAGGACCTGTTTACTCAAATCTCTAACAGTGCATATGTAAGGCACAGGCCTTAGTAGAGCAATATGATTTATTTTTTCCAAAAATATTTTTTCTGTCTGTGCACCTACATCTTTGTAAACAATTTTTAAGCTATGAAAAAAAGCTTTGACATGCAGGATCACATTTATAGAAACAGGCTGTTATGAATAGAAATGTATTTGGTACATGGTGAAGAATAGAAAAAGAGTATGTATTGTATTAAAAAATGAAATTACTGCACTTTATAAATAACATCAAATCACTTCAATTTCATAAACAACGATTAAGAATGAAAAAGGTAGCATAATGAAAACTGCCAAGTTGCTTGGAAAATATGCTATAGCATATATATAGTACAGAACAGCTGTACTATTCATTTGTGTATTGCATCACACCATAACATTAGATTAAAACATTATAATGCTTTTAATCTTTTCTTATAAATTTATAGAAATGATTGCATAAACAAAAAATAAACCCCCTCAAAACTAATTTTCCTGAAGCAGTTTCCCCCACCCTTTAAAAAAAAAAAACCAACCCAGAAAACAGGAGGTGCACACAAGCTCCTAGGAGAATATGTACACCTTTCTGATACTGTTTTGATAATTTGTTTGCAAAAAGTGCTTCCACATCCAAAGGGTGGCTATGTTTTTAGAGTTGAGTATTTGCTTGTTTTTTTATCAAAGGTGGTGTTTGATCCTACACACCGATCTGAGCATAAGTACCAGCAGGCACTGTATGTCTGGTAATACTATCTGTTGTGATCCTACAGAGTAGCTGATTTCACAACACCCACCAGGCAGTACGCCCAGGTATCTAAGACAGGAATGAGCCTCGAGACCTCTTTTGCACCTGCTGACAACACTCACTACACTCACTCCTTCTACAGGGTTACAATAGCTTGCATTGAAATGATACAGGTTGTAGTCCAAATCTTTTTTTGTTGTTTTCAAACAGAAATCCAAGTGTTTTTCTTTTTTTTTTTTTCCTCTGGTAGATCTGAAATATGGTAATAAAGAGATAGGGGTTTTTTGTGGTTTGCATATTTTAAGATCACAAAAAAATATGCAGTAAATAAATCATTCATACATTAAGAATGATTACCAGTGTGTAAAGTGGAATGTTGAATTACCTTAGATATATTACCCACAATGCTTTTCAAGGCAGCAGCTAATTAGCAGGAGAAAGGTCATGCAAAAAAAAAAATGTGATTAGAAGAGGTTGAAACAAAAAAAAAAAAAGCCCCATATATTTGGACATAGACCAAATTTCCTTTTTGCCACTGTAACTGAAAACCATTGCTTCAATATTTAATGAAATGCTTATGTTGCAGCACCTGGTCACATTGTCAGCATTGCCTAACCACTGCCTCCCCTGTGGGTCATTACTGCAGCCATCTGAAAGGGGGCAAACTGTTCATCGACTACAATAATGCCAGTCTTTAAGAATCTACAGCTACAAAACAGCAGGAGACAGAGTTACTTTGGCTCTGATCTTGGGAAAAATGGCTGGGGGCAAAATGCTGTTTCCTACCATCAGAGACTATACAGTTAGCAATAATTCTGTAAGTCAAAGCCCATGCACAAGACCCAGCTTGGCTGCCCTGTTCTGCTTTTTCTCCCTTTGCAGAAAGCTAGCAGCTCCTGGTGAGAGATCCTTGTCAACAGGAAAACAGTAGTTCACACTACCCTGCTAATGATCCAATGCATCAATAGCTCAAACAATCACAACAAGCAGATGTCCTAAGTTAATATAGACTTTCCTGGGATTTTACTTGTGAAACACGGCTTTAAAAGGCATTAGTCTTTTGTCCTCACTAGAGATCTGCTAAATCCTGGCACCAATTCCTTGGGTATGTGAACCCCAGCCTAATGGAATTTAATTACTTTAGTGGTATTAATCATCTGTACAGTAGAGCAAAGAGTATTTTATTACCACTTTTAAGGGTTATCGGCACATTTATTTCAAATGAACTGTCAAACTGCATTACGTGTAAAGCATGCCAGGTTTGAATACTGCAGCACAGGTGAAAAGACATTTGCTGCTTAAAACTCTTTGACATAATGAGGATGTCTCTACTTAACACAGGAAACATGGACGTGGTTTATTTAAGGTAAAACACAAAAATATCATCGATCATAATGATTTCTTTCTGCTCTTGTTGTTTTTTGTCAACTTCTAATGTCTCACAGTTTTACTCCAAGCTGGAAAGGCTGCTCTTTCCTGAGGAGCACAGAAACACCAATTGGCACCAAATAACCTGTGACACTATTAGAGGATTAGTTACAGAAGAGCAATACCAGTCTTGTCCGTTATCTAGCAACAAGCACTGGCTCAGTAACACAAGGTTTCTCTAATTCACTTAAATACATAAAATTCTTTGCATTCACATACATGGAAAAGCCTGTTTTCATTCAGCGTAGCTCCTACTGCTTCTTTGGAAAAACATACATATTCCTAAGAGATGCTCATGAGGTCATCAGCATCTTACATGAAAAGATGTACATTGTTATGAGTTTACAGCCCCAACGACCTCAAACAAAACAGATAAGACCTCAGTGCTCATTTCTGTTTGCTGGGCACATTGAGGCATATTTTCCATGCTGCCAAGTTGCAATTGTACCTAAAATCTAGCAAAAATTTATACTTGTTGAACAATTTTTTTTGATCCCTTTGGTGTGAAGTTTCTCATTTTGTTTGGCTCCCGGACTCTCCACAGGTTTTAGACCTGTCCTACACCTGGTTAAAGCATATCGTTTTGCACTCATCGTCTCTCAGACATTTTGCACTGAGTAGCAAATGAGAGCAATTTGTGACACAAGATACTACGACATGTGGGAAAGACACATAATTAGTGTCAGAATGAATGCATTTGCTTTTTAAAGCCTATTTGTCCTAGGATTTCAAATGAATCAAGCTGCTATGTCTCTCTCAACAGCTCCATACTGCTGTATAATGAATTAAAAGCTAGTGTTGCTAAAATGTGCAAGCTTCAGGAATAAAATGACTACTGTATGCATCTCAAAACCAGGGATGAGAGGATCTTAAAAGGCTCTAAACTCTAATGTAGCCTATTTTAAAGCTTTCCAAAAAACTATCCCATTTTGCTAAACAGAGAATTCTCAAATGAAATCACCCTTTTCCGTGACAGATTACTATGAATTTACAAAGGTACTTTGAATCTTGTCTTTTTAAAAGGAAAATCTCACACTTACATCCTCTTGCCCTATAAGTATCACTCAGGTTTGATTCCCCAGCATTCAGCATGCAGCGCACACACTGATATATCTCAGTGCCCCCTATATGCATAGTTCTCCAGCCTCTGTCTCTGGCCCTCTCTCGAATCTTTCTTCCCTCTTGCCAGTTAAACGTTCTCATCCATCACTGTTGCTTTTCCCTCCTGTCCAGATATTCAGGACCATCACCTGTCAGAGAAGAGGCACGGCCAGGCTCTATCAGCAACACCATTGTGCCAGTGTCTTACATGCTGGGACAGCTGGGACGATCCCTGAAGAGAGAAGGGCACTTCGCGACTTTTTGGCCATTCTCTGTATTTACACGTGGGCTGAGACTCTTTACATCTTGTGGGTAACAGTCCTCTAAGTCTGCACCTTTGACCACAGGCCACCCCTATTAATATCTTATTAGAAAAGGAAAATCAGCTTTTCACAAATTAGAACAGAACTGACCCAGAAAACAAGGAAGGCTCTCCTTGTGATTACTTGTCTTTTTCAGATTCCAAGCTCTGGTCATGTTCTTCAATGCCATATGGCACCTACATGCTATACCTCTTCTAAAATATTGATACTTTACTCTTCTGTATTTTAAGGATCTCCAGTAGATTAAAAAGAAAGCAAGGTGACACTTGCCACAGTTTCTTCCCCGGTACCCTAAAAATGGGTTGGGAAATGGATGCTAGAGACCCAAGACAGAATTTTTCTTTCAGGCACTTGTAATCTTGATTAATCTCCCTTCTATTAATTCAGGTTGGGTGTAGCAGAAAAATGACTCTCTAACAGGATGTGAGGCTCCCCTAGAATTAACATTCTGAGTAAGTCCAAATAAGGAGGCTTTGATTAGGGGAATACTACATTAGTGACAGGAGAAGAGAGCTGCAGAGATGCTCTGCTTACTCCCTATCTTGATGATGATGATGTCAAACATACTGGGACCACAAGATTAATGCCCAGCAGGTCACATGCCTATTTGACAATCCTGTGAATAGCACATGTTTTTTTAACTATTTCCCACAGAAAGCCCCTTCAGAAATAGGCATGTCCTACATCCCACCAAATGTCCTCACAATTTCCCGCTGCAGCCGAGCCTTCCCCAGCTGCAAAGGTGCCATGTATTTTTCAGCCTCAGCCAGCTGCATATACAGCTAGATGACCTCATCAGCTAATAAGAAAACACAATTTTTAAATGCCACTTTATGATCAGGTAACAAGACAAACACACATACACCGTACTGCAAGATAAATGTCTCGAATGCAGTCTGAGATACAAGGCACAGCCAGATGCCTTCAGTGACCCTGAAAGAATGTTATCTTAATGTAATGCACACCTTTGACTTTCTTGTTGTGTTTAATGCGTAAAGTGGCCTCAGACACAGGTTCAGAAATAGTGGTGATATATCCCACATGGTACATACAGCACTGGACTAGTAAGTACTTCATTTCAATATTTAGAAAGATACTGCTAGATCATGTACTAGGTAACAAGTCAGTTTTATCGCTATCTGAAGCGGCCTGTATACCACAGCTCAAGTCCCGCTGCAGTGCTCACACAAGCAAAGCTCCAAGTAGTCTCAGAAGGAAAGAGTGCAGAATCAGACTTAATTTAAGATAGGAAAAGGAATACATACTGTAAAGTGAAGATTCCATTTTAAAAATAAGGAAATTATTTATCAGTATAATGTCATGAAACTTTAAAAAAAAAAATGCACAGTAAGCCCAGTCTCATTCTGATTAAAGTCAGGTGTCTAGTAAAAGCTGGCAGAATTGGGCCCAAGTCTTAGAGTATTTGAGACCAATTTTCTCTCATAGCATTTATTGGAAAGAAGAAAGCCCACTTTTTCCAGGAAGAAAGGGCATGTTTCTTGCCTCGTTCTCAGCATTTTGTCTTCACTCCAGTAAGTCTTTGACCATCATTTTTAGCATCCATGAGGTTGCACAAGCTAAACACAGTCAATTATAACCATGAAGTTCAAAGTACAGCTCTATTAGCTTTCAAAGGAACTGTTAAAAGCAGGCATTTGATGTGCCAGGAGTGTCAAGACTTGCATATAAGCTGAATTTTACAAAAATGAGCAGTCATGGAAGTCAATAGGATTACCTACAGTGCATAAAGTTAAACATGTGCATATATTTCAGGAAGCCTCATGCAGGTTACAAACACCCCTTAATACTGTGCATCACTGAACTTCCTTGTAGTACTTCCAGGCTGGCAGAGGTGCCCTTTCACTAAAACCTAAGAGTGTGGCCAAAGCCTGATGTTGCATAGCTTAGCCTAACCTATGGATGCTTTTAAAAGGGAACCCACATCAACTCAAAGCTGCTTGAAAGCAGCTGATGCAAGCACTTTGCTGGGACTTTCTAGTGCTTGCCTTTCCGTACTGGTCTTGCCCTTCCAGTTCAGGTTTAAAGAGGGTTCATTGGGGGTTTTTTGTTTTTATGTACACAAGTAGTAGTTCTTACAGGCTTCTCTTCTAAATAAGATAAAACAATGTTTGGTACTGTGGAGGACACTCTGACTTGCAAAGCTTACCTAAACATTGTTATTATCATTGTCTTATTGTTATTTGCCTGACACCACAGAGGTGTGCCTCTCATTGCTAGGTTACACTCCATATAGCGATCCAGATTCTCCACAAATAATTGACTCCAAAATTAAACACATGGGGTTTATTCCTTGTAGTTAAGACAGGGTAGCATTACACTTTTACAACATTGGTTTTTTGTTCTTTCCTGAATACTTTCATAGAGTTGGTGCAAATCAATTAAAATGCGTGGCTCTGGACACAGAAGGGAAGAGTTACGGAGGAGTGCACATCACACACGCTAATCTGATCATGTCTGGGCTCCGTGGTAGCACACTACACACTGCGGCAAGCCTTCATCTGCTGGTAGTAGCTCCCCAAGCTCACATGTGCACCTAGCTAATGCTTCAGCGTTCGATATTAGTAACTGTGGTCTCCAGTAGCATTTGCATCAAGCCTGCAGCCCTCCCCTCACAGAAGGGGGTTTCCTGTAGCCATAAAGTGGGTGGCCAGTGGGAACACAGTTCTGTAGACACAATTGTGCCTCCAGCTCACGGGCAGTTTAGGTGTCTGTGCACAGGTAACAGGTCCCTGAGTACGTGCCAAGGTACAAACAACTTTGGGAAAGTTACTAGAAGCTGAAATCCTGACCCATTCAGATATCTGCAACCCAGGGACCTCTTCCATCTAATATAATATCTGGCTGATTACTAATTTCAATTAGTTGTACAAGAAAACCACAGGCTACAGATTCAAGTGAACTATCAGCATGCCAGAGGCTCCTCTTAGACTGAACTGCAAGATGACTATGCAAAGGTTTCCCAGTGGGGGGGAAAAAAAACCCCACACAAAAATCCCACCACCACACATACCAACCACCAAAAACCCTTCTTCATCATAGGTGTTTCAGACAAAACAGAGAAAAAAAACTCAACCAATCAAAAAAACCCCCAAACCCAAATTCAAAAACATTGCAGAGGTGAGGAAAAAAACAACAAAAAAATTGTATTAGAAATTTGGTTCCCTGAGATTAACTAGATACATTGATTCCACATCTACATCTTCAAAGAGCTGCACAGATTTGAGCATCCATGCTGGGAATTTATGAGCACAATACAGTTATGTATCTTTAACCAACCTTAATTAGACAATTTCTTCCACAGGTGGACGACTTCATGCCAAGGAAGGGGGAGGAAGGCATGTCTTGATTCCTCACTGAAAATATAACTCCTGCCAAGAGCAGGTGTGAATACACCTAGCACTTCCAACAAGGTCTCATCCAATTCAAAAGACATACTGAAGTGTTTCAACTTAGTTTATCATGACGAGGAACCTAAAAGCGTCTGTTCTTACTGATCTGACAGATAGGAACTGACAAGCTATAGTTTTCCATTTAGGGCTCCTGTCCAGAGTAGACTAAGTCAGGTTCGGTGCATCTTTGTCACACCTCACTCCCTTCAAACCAGAGCACCACAACCTTGGGAATCTCACTCCATACACTACCCTACAGAGAAATTTCCTTTGTGCTTTTATGCAACCCTCGAGGCATCCAATGCACTTAATCGTACAACTAAGCATGATTTTTTTTTTTTTTTTCTTTTTCCTGAAACCAAGTTTGACTGGTAAAAATGCAAATAACTTTGAAAATTGCATTTCTGTGCAACAGATGTTATTCTCACTGTGTTCAAATACTTGGTTGAAATATAAAGCCTAATTTCCTCTCAAAAAAAGGAAACATAACTTCTAACAAAAGCAAACTGTGATAATGAAAGTAATGTAGCATGCGTCAGTAGATTCCATTTTGGAACAGTGTAATGCACAGTGGTTTTGTCTCGTGATTACCAAAGAATGAATGTCACCAATTGTTTTTATTAATATATTAAGACTCTAGTCACATACAAATTCAAATCCATGACTGAAAACCTACAGATGGAATATGACCACCCTTATTCTCACTCTTTTAACGATGTTTGAGAGTTGCATCTCTTTCTACTAATGCAAAATATCTGTAAAGATCAACTTCTCCATCAGGCACCATTTCTTTTGAGCATTAGAAAAGTAATAATCATTCACCTAGAAACATCCCCAGTTTTAATTTTTAAAATAGCAACCAAACCATGTATAAAATGAACAGCAGACAACCAAGTAACACAGTTCTCTATTTCAAATTTAAAAAAAAAAAAATCATAAGTCAGAGAATCATGAAGTTAGTTTTCTTTAAATAATGTAGGAAAATGGCTGTTACAAGACAAGCTTAGGACACTAAGTCAGAAGAAAGACCAACTGCCAATAACTCTTATTAGAGGAAGAAAGTAATTTACCAACAGCGGAGGGTTTTTTTTAGCATTACATAAAACTTTCCAAGCATAGCAAACATGAACAAATTGCAAATACCAAAGATTTAAAAAAAAGGTAGTATCATTTGTGAGACTCTCAGTGCAAAGGTTAAGTGTTACACCAGGTACTGGCCCTTTTCTCCCTGCCCATATAGGAAAACTGTGTGCTGGTAAAGACACCAGATGAACTAGGCACTGTGCAAGCAGACGCTCTCATTATGCCTCATCTCTGCCAAGGAGCACAAGGGAAAAAAAGACTCCTTGTGCCACATCTTCTTTCAATGTTTGCATGTCACCGTGGGACTGGAAAAAGCCTGGCCAAAGTTACTTGATGCAGATGAACACTCAAGACTTCAGATGTGAAAATTAAATTTGAAAAGACAGAAGTTGACAGTCTATACAATCAGTTACTTAGAGGTCTAATTGAAATTGCTGATACAACCAGTCTGTCAAATTGCATCAAGAAACTTCACTATTAACAAAAATCAATAATAAATCCATGAGATTAAAGTTGAGTATGTACTCTAATAACAGTAACAAAGCATCAGGAATTTACAAGCAACATACAATGTTTTTGCCAGCTTTCATCTCTGGATTTTGTGACTTGCACGGAGTTCTTAAAATAACTGCACTTGAAAGAAAAAATGTGTGTGCATATATATATAAAAATAAAATGAGAACTGTACAGCTAGTTGTATAGTTAGCACTGTCTACAGATAATTAGCATCCTGGATGTCTACACGCATTGACTATCTTCTTCAGATATAAGCAATATCTGGGCTTTTGTGTTATTTAAATGAGCTAAACGCCAAAATTGTCTCTCACGCTTACATTATGCTAAAGAAGAATGTCTCCTTTGTAAAGGCAGCTCACATCTCGAGACCTGCAGACTCTGTTTAGGTGTGTGACACAACCATAAAAGACAACAACAGAAGTAAATAAAAAACATGGGCCACCATATAAGACACTGAAATGTTTATATGTGCAAATAAAATACTGATGTTATGCTACTTCTGTAATTTCTCATATCCATGACATTTCTACTGTCACAAATGCTACAGTTTATAGTTCCTGTTTGCTTTCATCCTCACATTGTTCTATGTTCCACAAATTTTGTTTCTCTTGGAACACTGGAAAGCACTGCAAGACAGAGTGAAATGCTACATTTAAAAAAAAAAAAAAGTCAAATCAATCTTGTTCAAACATCAACTTGAGTGCACTGGTTTGCCTGGAAATTGAGATATTGGGGTACTTTCTTGCCATTCCCAACTTAAATAAATTGAGGCATCACAAGCCTGCACTGAAACTTATTCTCTCAAAATTCATATTTTGAAGGCTAAGATGATTTCCAAAATTTCCAAAGACCAGAAAAAGCATCCGTTACCATGCCTAGCTGGATGCTAAGAGGCTGGCTCCTTTTAAGTTTGCATGGATACAAACACAAAAATTGTTTTCTCAATCCATAAAGTCTTACACACTCTGCACCAGTGTACAATGTGTAAGGATATGAAGAACATAGCTGAGTGGTATGGAAAAAGAAGCCAAGATGTATGGTCACACCATCTGAATCATGACTATTGTTCTATATGCTGTGTAAGCAATATGATATGACTGAGCTCATTAGAATCCCAGTGTTTAGGATTTATTTTTCAAGTTAGTGCTACCTCTCTTCAGTTTCTACATTCCCCAGCATATGACGAACCCACGCTTGAAGGAAGGAAAGCTCAGTTTCATTCCATTATTGATCTATCAGACAAGAACTTAATCAATCTTCTTTATAAGCTATTAAAGCAGAGCAAGAGAAATGAACTCACCTGATACATTCAACATTGATTGCTTCTTTCTAAGAACTGAATGTCAGCCTTATCTGCTACTACAGCTGTGATTCAATTTTTCAGAAGCAAGTTTTTCCCCTCATTAGCTCCCCAGAAATAGTGCAATTAAAAACGTGTTTTAGACAAAATAGAGAATATAATCAAAATTAAATAGACAATACTTTCTTTTAAATTTCATTAGTTAAGTGTGTTCCTGAGAGCACTGAGACCGCAAGATCAAGTCCAGTTAAGGAAAAGTCTTCTACTAAAACATAAGCTAGCCCGTATTGTGACCACCTTATCACTAATTTCAGTGGAAATCCTGCATGCCAAGTAACTATGGAATCTAACAATAGGAGGTTCCACCTCACTGGACCTATTTAAAAAAACAAAAAACAAGCCAACAAAAACCCCCAACCAAACATACTTGGTACAAAATTGAACATATTCAAGGGATTTTCAATGTTCAAATTACCATTTTAGGTTAGTTTAACATCAACTGAAATATTCTGATTTACTAACCCATACCAAAATAATTCTGTGAACAATCCAACCTTATGTTACATACACCTACATCCAGTAGTAGCATACCTCTTGGGAGCTGCAGCTCAAGTCCTTCCTTTGAGACCTCCTATAGGACTCAGCAACTAAACAACCTTTCCTTCAGCTTCTTAACTAATCCTCCCTCTAAGGGAGTTTAAGGTCTGTAGGACAGTGGGTGAATCAGGGGAAGTGTAGTTTACCACTACTGTGCCTAATTCAGAAGGGGGAAAAACCTGGTGCAAATTACAGCTCAGTTACAGGTCTTATCATCTGTTATCACCTGTGTTATTACCTGTTCTGTGGTGTAGCACCATAAAAGGGAGGAAGCTGAATGGGAAGTGATTGTAGAAAAAAAACAAAACATTTTTAGTTCATAAAGCAAACTGCTGGGTTCTTTTAGCAATAAAAGATGTTGATATAATTGAATTTTTGAACTTGTAGGTGTTCAACTCTACTAAACATTGTGATAGTTGGCAGCTTTTGTGTGATTTGAGACAAAAGCAGTGATCAAAAGCAGAATTTCCATTGGATAGAAACCTTGGTGTTTTTTCTTGCTTTGCAGGAGTTAATGTATACATAAATTAGGATTGTAAGCTTAGGACAGCTGAGCAATACCTGAGTAAAGTTACCAATGCAACTTTACATTCATTATCCCCTACTATTATATTAGACAACTTGTTATGGCTCCTGGTTTTGCTATCAGAGCACTTTTTGTGTGTGTGTTTCTTCCCTTTTTGTCTTTTTTTCTCTAGTTAGAGCACTGAAACAACAATATTTACATCCTTTTTAAAAGTCCTTGAGATTCAAAAAACTATACACTTCTGTAATTAAATGCTACACTTTTATTACTGGCCAAGGAAAAAGAGAGACCCCCCCAAGCTCAGTATTAAGTTCTTTGAAGGATGCAATTTTGCGTTTCTGTTCTAGCAGAGCGGAGAGCTGGTGGGAAGCACTATCCTGACTGGTACTGTGACAGTGTGGCTTGGTAAATGTGGGCATCACTCCCCTAAACACAAGAAATTACTCTCACGACCACTGCAGATCTTATGACATCCAGATAACAAAGTGGACTTTCTTTCGCTAAACTGTAGAGAAGTGCCCTCATTTACTACAAACAATCTTTAAGATGCAAGACACTGGAACTGGAAGGAAGCAAAACTGCCACGTGTCAACAAATCTTCCTGGAATCTCAGATGGAACAGAATGGAACGCATTTTGTCTTGCCAAACAATAAAATAAAAACGTTGCTTTTGAGCTCTTTTATTTTTTTTCTTTTACTAGAAGGAAAAAAAACAGCCTTTGCTATTAAGCGTGTCTATTTTCATGGGAAATCCTTCCATTTGCAATATCTGCATATCATGTTTAAATATCTCCCCCAGGAAGATATACCACTTAATAATGCTTCTGTTTATTTATTGCAAAAATCAAGAATAGCTGGAAGTCCATTATGAGAATCTTGTAGCAAATTTAATTAATTTGTAATTAATTTTATTGGTATTTATGAGAGAAATCTTTAATCAGCATAATTTAGACTGAAAATTACAATATTAACTAATATTAATTAAACAACAATGTAATAATTTCAATAGTTTTAATTATTTTTAGATTAAATTACCTGCTAGTCAATTCTACACTGCTTTTGAAATTAATTAGCCAACTTAAGCACGCTCTGTACCCGCTAATCTACCAAGGATAGGACACAATGCCTAAACAAGCCAAGAAAAACTACTTCCAAATGTCAGCTGGGTTGTCACAGTTTAAAAAAATTGCTTTTTAATCCTAATTTTAAATAGACCATGTTCTGTTTAAACTTGGGGGCATGCTTTCAGATAATGCAGGGACTTGGACTTTGGAGCTAACATTGCTTTTAGTCTCTTTCCACCTCATGACTGTGTTACCTCTTCTTGATAGAGCAGAATTAGCGTAACCTTATTATTTGAATGGGACACTGCAGAGGAAGCAGAAGATACCTCATCTATCTCACTTCTTTGCAGTAACTGTTCTTTTGCCAGGGCTAAATATTAAAAAATCAGGGTTTAAATTGCTACAGCTTCACCTCCGCACAGTGGCTCCATTAACAAAATATAGCAAGTAAATACTGGGTTCTTTTATTTGCCTCCTGATCTGGGACCCTTAACAGCTTACATTATTAAGACTTTCTCCACCATCGTAGGAGTAATTTTAATGAGGGAAGGGGATTTCATTGAAGAGCCTGAGATTCCCATAATCATAAATAAATTTAGGGGTTTTTTTACACATGCTTGAAGTGAAAACGGGCAAAAGAGAGGCATGTTACCTCCAAACTTAATGGGAGCTACTAAATACTGCAGCAGACAGACAAGTATCTATCAGGTTATCAACAATACATGTCCCCCATACTAAAAAAAGAGGGTTTGCTTCCCAGTGAATTCTTGCAGCTAGAAAAACTCTTCACTTTTTCACACAAGGTCTGCTGTCATGAGACAAACTCAAGAAAACAATAGTTCTGTTGCTCAGAAAGCTTGGTGCTAGAATGTAGTTAATGGGAAAAATGTTACATATCATACAGCCATGAATTACCCCAGTTCAACTACTGATGGTACAGCTGTAAAGCTGTAAGTAAGTTCCTATCTATAAGCTATACTTCAGTTTGTATGGCTTTCCACCTTTGAACTCATCTTGGAATTTTCCCTAAAGTGACAAAAAGGTGAAACCACAATGTTCCTGCTGGTTCTTAATATTCTGAGTTTCATTGTGATAATATCATGCCTCTCAAATACTGTCTACAACCGGTAACAAAAGAACAACTCGTGTCGCGTTCACCGCTTCCTTTCCTAACCAACAATATCCTTTTTATGTGTGAGGAATAGCATAGTATTTGCGGGGTATGGATCTATATGTGTGCTGGCATATAGCATATGTTGCTTTAGAACCTTGGCCTCCTACGACATCAATATGCTTTCATTGATCTCTGGGTCACCTAGATGAGGACCAGAGTGAGTAAATATTTCAGTCTTACAACAACTTCCATTCATCTGTTTATACTTCAGGCATGGAAATTTGCTGACTGAAAATTCTTTAAATGTTAGCCACGGTTTTCAAAAGCAACAAGTCATTTTGGGAATCTGAGTTTTATGTTCCTGACTTAGAACTCCTTGAAGGGATGTGAATTTCAAAGGGCAGCCTTGCAAATTCTGAAACTCAGGCCTTTCCAGGACAAAACAGCTTGGAGATTGAGTGATGAGCCAAATTTGAAAAGGATGGTCGTTATTTTTGCTTTCTGTGCTTACTTCATTTTTTTTCTATTATCAGGACCGATATTAAACAGATTTGATCATGGCAAAGCTATCATAGCTATGGAAAGCAGGCCATAAAAACAAACAGTGCTCAAAAGGTAAAGTGTATATCCAAAACAATACATTATCTGGCAGGCTGTCATCCTTATTTGCTTCAGAATTTTTTATAAAACACCTCCATGACCTTAAAGAAATTATTCAGAATTACTCCAATGAATAAAGACTAGGTTTTCAAATGTATTTTACCAACTATAGTTTCTTAGTTGCACTGGGAACTCTTACTGTGCATTTATTTAGACCTTTAAATTCCTAAGAATCTTAGAAAATCTCTTTCTGAGTGTTGCAAGATTGACTTTATCCTTCTGAATGTCACAGCAGAGACTTACAAGAATACAGTACGCTTTATGGGAAAAAATTAAAACAAAAAGCTGACCTTTAAATAGAAACCGTCCATGGTGCAGAGGGTCAGGTTGGCACCCACAGAGTTAAACTGGCTAAGTCTACAACAAAGGAAAAAATATTAGCATTGCTATCTGTGTAAACGACATTAGTAGCAAGACTGAATTATCTTCTGAATTATTTTATTCCAATTATATTTTGATATAATTCAAGGTCTAGTGATTTTTTTAATGTTTGCAGTCCCCCAGTTTAATACCAGAAAAGCAATCAGTCATTTGCTTCTCAGACACCAAGTGGCTGGAATAATTTTTCCATCCATTTGAAAAATATACAATCTGTATTTGCCTTTAAGTATACATTAGATGACTATTGTAAGTGATTTGTAATTGTTTTTAAATTGTTGAACTTACTTTAATATATATTTGCGGTTATATAGTTGTTTAAATGTTCATGTTATAAGCAGTTTTTTGGATTAACAAATTTTCATTCATTTGTTGTAAATAGGAAGAAGACTAAAATGTGCTTTATTAGAGCACATTTTTATTATTTTGCTTATTGAAAATCTTCTCTGTAAAAATTGGTAATACAAAATCTGAAAGAGACCTAGAAAAATATTCAAAATTATTCATTTGGAAGGCCAACACTACTTCTGTGTTGAAAGGCAATATAGGGGCCAGTTCAAGACCTAGGTTTTTAAGTAGTTCAATTTTCTGAGTTTTCAAAAGTTCCTCTAAATAGAAAGGTACATTTGCTTACCTAAAGGTATAATTTTAAACTAACATAATTTGGTACCGAAGCAGGCACAGGTATTTTGCTTAAACTAGCTTTATTTTGGTTTGGCTTCATGAGAAAGCCTATCTGCACAAAGAAAACATAGCTGAATTGGTACGAATGTATATATCGATGCATGTTATATTAATTGACATTCTCAGTAGCACCAGTGACCATCAGGAATGCAGATGACAGTCCTGTTCTGCTATACCACAGAACAGTTACAGCTGTGCAATGGTATCTCTGTTAAAAAGGTTTGTGCTGTCATATCCTATTCTAAGTGCAGCATGCCCAGTCTTAGCAGTATAAAATTACCCATTTTGCTGCTGGGTTTACAATAAAGGATGCAGCAAGTCAGATACTCTGTCAAGACCAACAGTCACTCAAGTGCCCTCCTTCAAATATGAGACATTGAGTATACATATATACACACACATTTACATATGTTCAGAAAGGTTAATGATGTCATATGAGACAATGGGGAAGAAAGAAAAGCATGGGCAATATCATGCCCATGGAGTATGACACATTGTCTAATAACCCTGATCAATATTCTGCTTTTAAAGTCACTCAGTGTTAGATAGGATTTCTGGCATACACGTGTGCCTGTAGATGTAATATCTCACATTTTGTTTGCAGCATAATTCTCACACAGATGGGTAGTATGTGTCTAGCATAGCTTGAATAGGACATAGTGACTTGTCTTTGTGCATGTGAAAACTATGTTCTGTTTTCTCTGCTTGTACTATTTTATACATGTTTCCTTGTATTTAAATACTAGAATAAGGGAAGAGTCATGTGATCACATGGCCCTGTGTGGTAACACCCTTGAAACACTTCTGTATGTCTTATAAGAACCCCTCAAAATTTCATATAGCTATAACATACTTCCACAATGCCTAGGAACCCTGAGTGAGAGGGAGACTTCACTGCACAAGGTACCTGACATGTACAGCAAAAGGCAATCCATTGTGAGTTTAAGATCGCAATAAGAGATGGTACACAGGGGAGTGAGGACACAGTGAGGTGGTGTGACTTCACTGTCAGCTGGAAAGCCTGGAACAAAGACCTAGCACAGCGTAGAAAAGCCCCCCCGCCAGGGCTCTGCCACCCAAACCCAGCGTATTCCTGCTCCTGAGAGATTTTAGCAAAAGTGAAACTGGTAGTAAGAGAAATCCTAAACACAAACGTTAAACTCTAGCAAACACACATCTGTGATTCCTCAGGTCTGCGTAACTGCCATCCAAGAGCAACGCAATTGCTGAAACAATTTTTGATCCAAACTGAAATTAAAAAGCAATTTACAAACTTACTATGCAATAAAAATTGTGAATTATTTCACTTCAGAATTGTTTAAGTGTGTCCAAGCAGCAAGCAACTCAGGATAAGAGACAGCCTGTCTGCACTCCAATAGGGCCAGGTGCCCAGTGGTCCGACCCAGTCACCTACGTGACCCCACTCATGCCTACCGTCCCCACGGGAACCCTGGCACCCATGAGCTGGAGCCACCCCAACTGCCTGGGGAGGTGACCCTCAGCCCCTTGCTGCAGCTCACACGAGCCAGCTGTGTCCTGATTTGCCCCATCAGCTGCTGGGCTGTGGACTCCTAGTCTTTAGCACTAGATCTGTGCAGGGCTGGAACATACCATAGCATTTTATGTACATCATAAATGTGAGGTTTAACCTTTTCTGAAAGTTTCTGACACTCAGGGATTTTATTTGTACACACCTCTACACAACACCTTCCAACAGAAAGCATGCCCATAGTTTTCTAATTACCTAAAATGTCAGAAATGTTACCTCAAAATTTCTGTGTCTGTCAAGGCAATCGAATAAAAAATTTATTAGCAAACGATGTATGTTAATACATTTTCCAACCAGATACACCAGCCCTTTATATATTGTTCCCAAGAGACAGGTACACACCATTTTACTGAAGTACACTTGGGTCTATCTGAGAAGTAATGACCATTCACTCCAGCCACCCTGTGGGCCAAACTCTGCCTGCTTATACCCTCACATTAGACTGCGTCTGTTAGCCTTTAAATTGCTGACACAGCGTTGACCAAGAAGACTGATCTGAGCACCCTGTTTGGCACAGCAGTTTTCAGGTTATAAGCATGATCTCTCTGCGTACTCGTGCATTCGCTTATACATGCAGTTTTTGCAAACTGTATCTTATATGCCCAAATGAGATTACTAACAAGACATGTTTGACCAAGAAAATTAAGCAGAAATCATGTGTGAATGAGTTTGGGCAAATTCTCTCTTTTGTCTCTGAGAAAAGTAGTACACAACACTGACATTCACAGGTAAAACCCAATCTGCACGCTAAACTGCTTAGCTGTGCACTAAGAGAAGCTCAAATGAGCCTACTCTGAAAAGCTGGCCCTAAGTGCCTTGGTGTTCTGTCTTGAGGGAGGCACGCTCCAGTTTTTCATCACCTGCATCAGCATCTGACTGGCTTTAAGACGATATTCTGAATTATAAAGGCCAGGTACCTGAGAGGCCAGATGTCTTCTCATGTAGTAGGTATCAGAAAAGACACCTGAACTAGCAGTCTAACACAGACAGCATGGTATTTTTTGTGAAGGCTAAACATTTTCTAACTTATTGACGTGCTGAAGCCCAAGCTTATTGACTTTCAGAAGCCTTCTGCAGTCTTATTTATTATCCTTGGCATTTGAAAATGGAAATGGTTTCGTGGGATCAAACATAGGTCATTACTGTCTAATGGCCATTTGTTAGTCTATACAAACTGAATTTGGTAGTTCCAGGTCCGATTCCTAATGTATGTTTGCCATTATTATTTATCATCATCAACACACCTGACAACACTTTTAATGGCGCTCTCAGGAGAGAAGTCAGGGGCTGAACGGACCAAAGGAGTGAGCTCTCTCTTAATCTCCGAGCGCTGGTTGCTCCAGTAAGGGTTGGGGGCCTCTCAGCCAAGCAACAGGGGGAAGCTGGCCTCTGGTCTGCCAAACTTCTAAGAAAAGTTTTTGAAAAATAACTTGACATATATGGAGAAAGTGGGTAAGGCTGCGCACCTGCCTGCAGTGGGTAAACCTGTACATTTACACATAGCATACTGATCATGACACGCACCACTCAAGCTTCATTTTCACAGTTACCTGGACACATATCTATAGCTCTGCGATTATTATTTTTGCAGTATCTCCTGCCTTCCTTCATCTCCAGGAACTATTTACATCTATTTCTTAACACACTGAGCTTCTCACATGTATATACTTGATCCTTACACTGATTTCAGACATAACCTTTTGCAGTATTCTAGTGTATATGTAGAGATAATGAAGTCACCCCAAAGGGCATTCACATAAGCAGTAAGCACCTCAGAATTGATCACAATCAGTTACACTATCAATTCAAGGTAACAATTATCCTTCTTCTTTTGTTCTTTTTTCCTTATGTACTTAAGTAGCAGAGTTGGAGGAGAAGCTGTCCCCTTGTGGTTAATAATTGATTTTCTACCAATCAGAGCTCAGGATGGGCTCAACTAGACCTATGATATTTTAAAAATTAATTCTATTTTAGACAGGTCAAGGTAGAGCCTCCAAGTCAGTTGACAGACTGTGTAAAACCTAGACAAAGAGAACTACACAACAAGCTGCAATCTTCATTACTCTCACTGTTCCTATTATTGACTAATTTTGAGTAAAATCTATGGCTAATTGTCTTTTAACATTTAGTGCGCATACATTCATCTAAATCTTACAAGATCAGATGACACTGGATATGATCATCTGAAGCATAACTTTATTTTAAGCTCATTTTTAAAGCTACTATGTCTTTTGTAAAGAAACCGTTTGGAACAGAGGGCCAGATTATGACAGCCCTCTCATGAATGTGTGCATAGGCACTGAGGCAGAAAGAGCTCCTGCCCGTATAATCCTCCAGAGCTGTAAACACAGTCCTGCCTCCTCCTCTTCAAGGCTGGAGAGCAGGTGAGCATCTCCTTGGAACAGCTGGCTGCTCCCAGGAACACGTGCCCTTCCTTGCTTCCCAACACAGTGTGGACATGGAGCAAGCTACTGGCTGAATACACAGAAATAATCCTGACCCCATTTAAAAGTCTGCTGTCTGGAAGTGGAACTGCATGAACAGCCACATTTTTATTTTCTTGGTCTATGCCTATTTGGGTAAAACAGGTAAACAGGTAAAATTTTTCTGAATTTACACAGTGATAGAGCTGCTAGGAGAACAAAACCAAGAAAACAGCAATAGCAAAATATTAATATGGGGATAAGAATTTTTCATGATACTCTCCAAATTCAGAATAATTTTGAGAAAAAGTTATTGTAAATTTTCTTTTATAATGTTTAATGTGGAAATTCCATCAAAACATTAATATTAAAAAATCCAACCTTAAAATCTGTTGGGATCTTAAATTTTGGCTGGCCTAAATTCTTCTCTCAGATGGAACTCCCTTGAATTGCAGTGTAAATACGATATACATATTAGAAGAATTTGGCAACCAACTAATTTTTTTTTTTTTCTTTAAGGAGCAGGTACAGTACACCTCTCCATAACGAGCAGGTTAATTTGCAGATGCAGCCTCAAAAGCAATGCTTGCAAAACCCACTGGGCTTTCTCCCCAGCTCATTACAGAAGATGTTACAATATTCCCCAGATATTCATACTACAGCTTGTTTTGAGTGTGTAAACTGCTTTGTTTGAAGTTGGTTGAGAGTCCATAAACAACCAGGGAGATGTGACTTCATTATAGGAACTACAGTATGACAACAAGTCAGAATGGCAAGTGACTTGGTGACTGTGTACATCTGTATGTGTATATAGGTACATACATCTACAAAAATATGCAAGAAGTAAGAGTATAAGTATTTGGGGCATACTTATTTCTGGTAGGATTAACAGCACACTAAAAAGGAGAAAAGGCTCCTTTCATTGTTGACTAAAAATTCTCTGTAGCCACCAGCCCTACAGTACTGGCATGTGGATTAGACATTTGTTGATTTAATCCTGTATGTTGTCCTAGCAGACTTGTATACAAACAGGAAAAATTTTAGAAATATGTTGTTATCACAGCAAGTGAAATGATTGGTTAAGAAATTAAGTATTTAGTCAAAAAAAGGTTATTATGGGTCTGCCATTTATCAGGTTAAAAGTCTAGGCAGTGCCTGTGTTCTGTTTACACACAAATACGTTATTGATTTCTAGCAGTTCATTCATTTGCATAAAAAATCTGTATCTTCAGTTTAAGCCATATGTACTCTGAGCTTGACAGACTAGATGGTATTTAAAAGTGTATGCCTTACATAAGGCAAAATGGAAAAATATTTAAGTTCTGCATTGCAGAAAACAGAAGATTTTTAACAATGCATAGGAATATGTGATCTCTTGGTTAGATTTTACCTGTTCTCAAGGCACTAGCTACACACTTGAAATGTATCTTCTTTCAGCAGCTTTGTAGAGTTTGTATCATAATATCACTTCAGACATTTGTTTGAAGGCAGACAACAATTCTGTTTTAGAAGCAAAGCCATTTAAATCCCATGCAGTCCCAGATTTTTGCATCCAATTCCTATTGCAATGCCTACAAGTTTCCATAGTACAGAACACAATAATGCTGTTCTACAGACACACATGTACATAAAACTTTAAGAAAATGTTCTAACATAAACAAATGAGGTTAAAGAGAATGGCAATAGAGACATCCTCAAGATTTAATTATTCAAAACAATAGTTTATCATCTGTTCCTACTTCTGAGCTACATATGTGTGTACTCCAGAGCTAACAGTGGGGACGGCAAAACACAGTTGCTGCAGTTTGCTTTTGGCTTACAGGAGACCTTTGAAGTTTCTATCCTGGAGACAGCACATACGTAATCAACAGACAGGCAGCCAGGTTTGGATCTTCTGCACCCATTGCTGAAGTCTCCTGAGCAGCTTACTTAACCTTGCCCCTTTCCCGTCTGTCTTTTATTGAACTGAAGATTCCCAAGCTTCATGTTCTGAAACTTCTTTTCTCTTCTTTTTCTATCGGTAGTTACTTGCTTCAGGTAGATCAGCCATTTGAAGGGGAACAGTGCAAAAACATTGGAGCGCTCATTGGCTAGAGCGGTAGAATTATGTTTACAATGCACATGCATTAAATCCCTGGCCTCTCTTTGACCGCCAAAAACACATGTTAATTTTCTACAAACCAGGTCAAGGCTATGTAGCTAAAGAGGGTTTATGGATATATACCTAATCCCAGAAGGAAAAAGATGTCATCTTTTACTTACACCACTTACTTACTACATTGTCCTCAGTGAACACGGTGAGATTGTCCTCTTTCTCCTACTGCTGTGTATTTAACTTTTCAAAATATTCTACAAATATGCTACAAGACAACAAAATGAGGGGTGACACAGTCAGCCTGCCTTTGGAGTACACTAACATGGACCCTAGTGACAAGGTCTGTATCTGTCTCTGGGCAAAATAAGTATTGCTGGGAACAGCAACGGGCAGGGACTCATTTTTAATTGGAATGAAGAAAGTTGAAACAAAGAGGAGCTGAAATAAGTGAAAAATGCAAAGTCAGTGGGAAAACCCAGGGTGTGCAGCCTTTCTGAAATTAAGCTACTTTTGCAGACATCTGAAAAGTCTTAGGAAAACAAATGTCCACCAGTACTGGGAACAGCTATCTTTCGGTAGCCCAACTATGCCAACAGCAGCTCATTCAAACCAGCTGAAAAAGTGAACTCCATTAGCAAAACTCAAGCAGATGTTTACCTGCAAGGAAAGGCAAAGCTGTCATTTCGATATATGAAAGAGAGTGGCTTACGAGAACAGATTGTGTTATAGCTGGGATAAAACCTTAACTAACACGCTCTTGCTCACATCCCTGTATCTGCTAAGTTTGAGCAACTGGAAAGACTTGAGTTGAATGGGAATATACAAATCTGAGTGGCACCTATATATTATTCAAAATGCCAGACTGTCTTACTTTACCCTCCCAGGAAGAGAGAGTAATACTTATTGCTCAGAGAGAAAGAAGCTGATCATCTGAAGGACCTTCCTATCCTTCCCTGTGAACTTTCTCAAGCAAATCAACAAAACCTTTACGGATATTTTACCAATATTGATCTTAAGGTCAGCTACCATAGATAATAACACTGTCTCTGTACTGTATCCATGCCTAAAACCAGAGGCGTACAGGTAAGAAAGACTAGTGAGAAAAAAACCACAAAAGTTTATTGACTTCTTAGAACTACTGTAAAGCTTGGACATGAAGGAAAATAATAAAACTCTGAATTCATTCCTAACTCTCATTTTAACCTGCTATATGTCTGACTTCCATAAATACATAGTCAAAGGGTTGTGTGACTGTTCTAAGCCACAAAACAGTCCTTAATTTCAAACATACCATCATTTCCATTTAAGTCCCCTCTACTAACATGCCTGATACTCTTTCAAATATTTAAACATTGAGATTTTTAGCAAATCCATTGAATTTCACTGGAATTTGGGCACTGATACTCTTTAATCTCCTTTCAAGATTCCAGTCATAGTTCCTTAATGTTTAAACATTTTTTGTAATTTATTAACTCCAGAAATACTTAGATTAAAAAAAAAAAACAAAACCAAAAACCCAAACAACTTTGAAATGAACACACATCACAGCACACAAGTTCATATTTAGGACTAGATCATATTATAGACTTTTTAAGGATTTACAGGTCTCGGTTGCTTGTTGTGTTTGGTATAACACACTACATTATGTTTATGTGTACCATTGCCCTCTACAGGATGGAATTTTGGATTTATGTAGGCATTGTGATTATTTTGCTTTCTAGTAGCAAGCTCACAAAGGGGTACATATTTAATTCCAAAGGCGGAAGTCTGTAATTTTGTCACAGAAGGTTCTGGATTCTATATCTGATAACATATTCTGTGATATAAAAGAGGCAACCAAGTATACAATGTAGATCAGCTGTACAAAAACATATTCAGAATCATTCCTTCAAAGAAGAAATATGACTGTAAACATAAATGCAGGAAGCACCTCGCATCTTTACCCCCCCCCCAATAATGTCCTTATATAATCAGTAGTTTGTATAGGACATGTCCAATAAGCACTTTCGAATATCTAGACTATTTTGAAAATATGTCCCCTTTTCAAAATGTGAAATGTGAAAATCATTTAAAACATACAAGTACAAGAAAAAATCTGCAAATACTGATCTGGCATTCTGGGCATATAGTTCTATCACTTTATTTCACTATTATTTGCATTCACAAACCTGCAACAGCAATTCTGGATACAGAAAAATAAGATTGCTAACTTTTGCATGACATTACTTACCCAATGGGCCCACATTTTCACTTAAAATCTGGCCACTGGGCACACTTAGAATGCCAGAAAAGGTCCATGGTATAAACAAAACCTGAAGTGCACTTCTAAGTACAAACTGACCCTGAATGAGATCTTGGTATAGCAAATAAGAAATCTTGGAACCAATTAAAAAAAAAGACAAAGTTCTCATGGAATTCTGATGTATACTTTATCTGAAAACTGAGGCTTCACAAAGTATTTATCTCTGAACATTAAAGTGCGCAAAAATGAGTTTTAGCAGAAACGAGGAGATCATCTCAACTTCTATCATTATCTGAACTATCAGGTCTCCAGTTTCATATCATTTTCAGGTTTCGGATTAAATCAAATGATTTCTATAAAGACAGACCAACAGACCACTGCTTCAGATTACTTGTTAAGAAGGTTCCTTTCATTTAGAGACTAAACTTCAGTGTGCAAACCTCATACATATAAACATTGAACAGATGCACACAGACCTTCTAAAACTGAATGAGATATCCCTATCAGGACTTTCATATGTGTCAGTGGTATATAGATCTCTTTTATTATTATTCATTTTGCTTTTTGTTAATTATAGAAAAGGAGAAATATCCTTTATGGAAAGGAAAGTTCTTTTTAAAAAATACATTTCAGAAAAGCATTGAAAAAGACATTAATAACAAACTGAAAGGATAAGCAGAATGGAAGTCTGAAAAATTCTATATTTGTATTATACAGGCATTGTTTTCATTCTTGGCACCTTATTTTTCACGTACATAAAGAGAACGCAAGCTACAGCAGGGTGAGACAAAGATCAATGCTGAATGTATTACTTGGCATTGGTCAGACTCAGTTTAATAAGAAAAGAATTGATCCATTAAGCTAAACCTAATTCTTGGCCGAAAATGGTTGAAATCTCTTCTTTATATTGCTAGCTTCATAAAGACCTATAATATTTGGAAGAAACAACTCAGCGCTGAGTTTAATAAGATTAAATGTATTGCAAATATACTTAACAAGAATCTATCAGGTTGTTAATGATTACTATTAATATCAAACAATTTTTGTATAGAATTTTTTATTAGAGTAGTTGTAAAATATAGCCATGTGAAATGCAATATAAAAAGGGGTTTAGGTAATTTGTAACAGCTACAATTGCAGAACCAAAACCTTAACCTATAAGATATAGTAATTTATTTTATCAATCCAGTTTCTCATACAAGTGCAATTCAATTTGTAAAGTATTTAAGTGACAGTCATTAACACTGTATAGCAAAGTGCAGAAGGACAGAATCTACTATATGTGATTGTGTTATTATATGTGAAGAGACTGCAAAATAAATTACTTTTTCTGTCAGCAAGGCTGGAGGCTATTGTTAAAACACAACTTCAGATTTCTATGAACTACTCTACAAAGCACTGTTTCATAGCGAAGATAGCTAAAAGCAGTTATTGGTACTGTAAAGATGCCCTACACTGTCAAAGGGACACGTTGACACTCATTTGCCTCTGCCACTGCTTCCTCACAGAGTACGTTCCCTTTGAAGACCAGAGGTGCTCTGCATCACCAGCCAGCCACCATCCCAAAGCCACTGGAAGCTCTCACCCTGCAGCACAGGGCAGTCCAGGGAGGAAAATCCCCACCCCTCGTGAGCAACATCAGCAGTCTGTGCAGAACCATGCTGGCTGTGTCACCTTGGGTAGCCTGCATCTATGCTTCCATGTTCTCCCCTCGCCTTGGACAAATACAGGACCACAGGTTCAAATTTTGCCCATCGAACGGCTTTTATAACTGCTTTTAAACACATTTTATAGACGGGATTGCCTTTTTAAACAGTATATAAAAGAATGAGAGCAGAAATTATAGCTTCACCTAGGATTTGAACAGAAGAGGACATAATTGGAATCAATTCAGCAGTAGTTACAATCTAGTTACAGTTTTAATTAAGATGACAATGTGACAAAAATACATCCACACAACAAATCAAAACTCTGAATTCAGTGAAGAGAATTACTGAAACAGTGGGCAAGACTGAATGGAAACCAGCACTAGAGGAAAAGAACAGAAGGAAATGGAAAGTACTGAAAGTCAATTATTACATGCCCGAAGGTTATACGAGCTGTCTAGCATCAGAACACCGTGTGTTAAAAATATATATATTGTGGAAGAAGAGGAAAATGCAAGAAAATTAATTTAAGAAAAAGGCATATTTAAGGTATAAAAATACAGATAGGGAAGACAACTGGAAAGATTATAGCATGAAGTTAAAAGACTGTAACATACTGATAAGGAAAGCAAAGGGGGAAAATGAAAGGAAAAGTTCACATAAGGTGAGGAAATTGTAAATAAAGATTTTTTTCTTTTCAAGCACGTAAAGAGCATAAGGTCACTGAGAGAAACAGAAGCACACCTATGAAATGGCAAATGGCAGTTTACTAACAGGAAGGAGAGACTGCTTAAAAATGAACTCTCTATTTTATTGTCCATAAAACAAGGTTGGGACTGATGACAGGATCAGACATAAATTTCCTGGGGGAGGAAGAATAAACACTAAAGAAAATCAGTAACACGCCAGAAGAGCTCATCAAGAAATTAGAAAGTCTGAAGGTTGACATAACTCCAGGAATAGACAGAATTAATTCAGAGCTCAGAAGGATATGTCAAAAGAGATAGAGGAATCATTAGCAGATATATTTAAAACCTGTTCGGAAATATGAGCTGGACTGAAGAGAGGTTAGTGATAACCACTATCTACAAAAATACAAAACCCTGGCTTCACATCTGTGTCATACTCCTGAAACATTATTATTTCAGGAAACAATATGATTAAGAGTTTGTATGGTGCAAGAGAGATTGCTAGCATGGCTCACCAAAGGGATATCATGCCTAAAAATGCCCTCAGCACTTTTTAAAGAAGAATTACAAATTATTGATCATAATGGATGGTACAGGCATATATTCCACACTCTTTAAAAGAGCTTCTGATAGATTAACACATAGAAGACTAATCTACAAAGTCAGGAAGTGTGGGAACAATCAGTAAAACAACAGGATATGTAGAGAAAAACTGGTAAGCTAGTCAATGAAAAGAAACGGGATAAAATTCAGAATGACTGAAGTAGACTCAGATAGACTAAAAACCTGGCAGAGTAGAAATGAAGACAAATTAATTCATTGTAGACAAATTTATGCTAATAAAACTAGCCGCAAATAACAAGCAAAGGAGCTCTATCCTTGCAAGGCATAAAGTTCAAGTCTCTCACATTGATGAGCTCCATTAATTTCAAATTTCTGATTTTCACAAGCCAAAAAGGTGAGAAGCAAGCCCTCTGAACATTAGAAGAATTAAGAAAGGAAAACATTTTTTTAAAAACCCAGTGCAAATTGCAAATGATGGCAGAAGTAAGCCTCCTGAATTTTCTCTATTGCTGTAATATAAAGCAATATGAGAACATCCTGGCATACTCGAGGATTGGCCCAAACCTTACAGAAATCAATGGTTTTCTTCACCCATGTCAATGCAACTTGAGGTCAGACTATTGCTTACTTTAGAAATCTACAGAATTTTCAGTCGAGAAAAAAACCCCACACATCTCTTAAAAGGAAATCAAGACATTAACTATATGTATGACTTTTACTATTGGGGTGATGTGCTATAAAGTGTGGAACAGAGCTGCCCCACAATTATTTCTCTCTAGCATTCAACTGTTTGAAAGCCACCAAGTGTTCTTTTCCTTTGGTTGTCCTCTAAAACTACCTACTTTGCTTCTTTGGTTAATTCTCATTAGCAAGTCCTTTGGTATTTCTAGCAATTCTAACATGAGCATTTCCTCCCTAGTGGAATTAGAATATTCTATATAAACCAGGGCCATTGATTTACCGGCATAATATTTTAGTAATATTATTCATCAGAAACTGATCATTGCCCACTGAAATCAGCTGCAGTTTTGCCACTGATTTAAGTGGAAGCTGGATCAGATTCAATGGCCAAGTTATCGGGGAGAGTTTTTCATTGATCTGTCCACAACAACACAGAGATCTCCACAAGAAGTAAAAGCTAATACAGAATCTGGAAATAGATTTTTTTTTTTTTTTTAATTTTTCTAAGACACATTTCCAATAATTGTATCTCTTATTAGCCTGTTAATTTGCTCAACTTTGGCAGATGCTTCTAAAATTCCTCTCTAAATTTTTAAAATCTTGATTACCCTAGATAGCAACATATCATCTACAAATTCTGTTCAAAGTTCTCCCGATTTTAAAACACAACAATATTGAATAACACCAGTCCTAATCCAGCACAACTGATGACACCATTGGTACAAGCATCAGCTTTATGACTTTAGCCACAATTCTTGGGTATACTTGAACATTCCAAAAGATCAGACAATGGATTAGATTTGTCTTTCAAATAATACATATTGATTTATACAAATCACAAACTAATTGCAACAGAATATTCTTTTAAACTAGGCACATTTTTTAACTTCCAATTTTCCAGCACAGTAGCTAGTTTTAAAAGGAAGTTATATTACATGATTATCAACATATTAGTTACAAGCAGTGGAATGGTTTAGTGATTGCTACTGAAATGGGAAACTGATAGTTAAAATGGAAACATATCATGAACAAAAGAAAAGGGAAAATGATTTCTTAACTTCACCAGCCATAGAAGAGTGTCTCTTTTACAGAGCAGGTTGGCATGTAACATTCAGGAGTTGGACTCGATGATCCTTGTGGGTCTTTTCCAACTCAGGATATTCTATGATTCTCTGATTCTATGATCTTCAGAAAAAAATGGGGTGAGTGAAAAAGCACTTATATGTTTGATCTAGATATAGTTACTGCCAATCTAGAAATTAATCTCTAAAAATTAGAATACCTAACTCCAAGCCTTGATATATAAATTCTCTTATACCAGCGAGATTATGTGTTTTCTCCGTTACCTCCATTTTGTTTTTTCTACTGTCTACTTTATACATTCCTTCCTAATCACACACAGCTGCCATTGGCTTCAAGGCAGGATGCCATTCAATGCTATTAGAAGTATTACTTCAAAGTAGACGAATGAAGATGGAGTTCATACCTGTTTGGTTGTTAATGCTTCAATTAAAGAGGTTTGCCATAAATTGCTTTAGTAAAGCAAAAATTACATATGCATATTAAAAAAAAATACTAAATAAACACAAAGTGTGTGATGTTCAAAAGTACTCAGTTGGCCTAAATTCCATTGTTAATAGTAGAATTCCCATTGACTTCAATGGATGCAGAGTTAGGCTGGCTCTGAGCACATCTGAAAAATCACTCCATACAGAATGAACTCTGATCAATGAAGGTTTATTTTTTAATGACTTAACAGCTTGTGAAAGGAGTACATTGGCAGCTCTCTGTTTCTATCCACAGCACATCTCATCATGAACCAGCGCAAGCTTATTTATGAAATTAAGGTGTATCATACCTATCCTTTAGAAGTGAGACTTTTCTCCATGTCTATCCACCAGATGAGAAAGCTACCAAAATTAATATGAAAAATGGTGAGTTTTATGAAGAACACCTTTCAGGCAGACTAATCACATAGGACATGGCATGGCCAGCTGACAGACAAGGCTTTTAATCAGTACCGAGACGGAATAAAATGAAACTATATCAATAGTTTCTGGAAAAGCTTTTGCATCCAGTGCCTAATTCTGAGTGAGACAGTTTCTTAAAAGCTTACAGGGAAAAAACAAACCACAGTAAAAAAAACCATGGACACCTCTGATTATAGCACCTGTGATTTCTGCCGTGCCTATGATAGTTCGCTTACTGCAGTTTTAAGGGACTGATTTAGTCCTGCTAGGTGGAAAACAAAGAGGAGTGCCCAAATCCCAGCATTTATCATGCAACCTGATTCACAGAAGTCCCTTTGTGTTTTCAAGTGAAGCTGTTAAACCATCCCAGAAAAAGTTACTGGAAAGTATCCTTGTGGCAGAACACGTGTGAGCAGTGTATGTGAGACGTAAGTGGTAGATAGGGGAAATTGTTAGTTAAAAGGACCAAATGACTGAAAGAGGAAAAAGAGAAATTATGGTACAGCTAATAATATGCCTGTTTTATAGTGAATGCTCTTGCATTTACTCTATTTGAAATCTGTTACATGTTATTGTCTATTTTGCTTTTTAATTTTCAGCATGGTCTCCTTCACTGGTATTTGTGTTGAACTCAAGAGTTCCTTGTTCCAAATTGTAGTGGAAACCTCATTTTGAACAATTTAGTCAGGCAATGAAGGAAAGCTGGAGGTAGTCAGGCAGCAGAAGTTTCTGCTATACCTTAGCATGCTGTCCTGATTATAGTGCCATTACAGTTTGCTGTTCATAGAAATCGAGGAATTTATGAATCATTAAAAGGTGCAGGTGATAGAGAAGTTATTATAATAGCATTCAGAAATATTACAGGAACTATCACAAAAGTTAAAGTGTTAACACCACTGACTGAATATAAATGCAGTTGTGAAATTGTGTGATAGTAAGGATGTAGACGTGTCAAATTCTCAACCAGCCTCAAACCAGTCACTAGTCATTTGCACATTTTTGATATATGGCTACTTTTGTACAAAACTGGTTTGGGCGTGTAGAAAATGTACCAACACTCATTAAAAGTACATTGTGATTGTGTAAAGATGCTGCATCGGAGCTTATGAAAACATGGGCTTGTAAATATTAATAGGTCTTATCTAAGTTACTCATTTTCTTATTTTTTGCTCAGAATCCTCCAACATATTAAAAATATATTAGGTACCAAACCCACTAGCCCTTAATCGTGTTAGTGACCCAGTACTTACATGTACTGATCATCACTGAGAACAAGACTTCTTTATTTTTCAGTCACTCAACAAGGCTTCTATAGAACAACAGCTGAAGCATTTCTCTATGTGTGTGTAAAGATCAAGTATTCAAAAGATAAGATATGAAAATTTAGGGAAATCATAATTTTGGTTATATGAAGACCTGACTTCTAAAAGTCTGACATTCTGAATTTCAAACACGTCTCCTGAAACAACATGAACAACCAGTACTTAACATGTACTGCTACCACCACCAAAGGCATCTATTTTTTGTTATTGATATTATTATTTTAGGTGCATAACCATAAAACTATTAAGACCAAAACCAGATCTATTTCAGCATTACGCTTTCAGAAAGTTATTCAGCTGCATTTTAAAAATACACATCCTTTGAACAAAAGCAGTAGAAATTGAACAAGATTCAAGAGAAAGGTTGACATTTATTACATGTAAATAGTATTTGTTGTATCCAAAAATTTCCTTTCTTTTTTTTTCTGGTCTTTCTTACACATATAATTTTAATTAACTGTTTAAATTTCTGTGGGACTCAACCACAGCTATTCTGCTCAGCTGCTGTGGAAAGTTCTTAGCTACGGTCATTTTGCCTCGTATGACATTCTTCCTGCTCCTCATATTAGCCCTCACATTAGTCCTCTGCTTGATATTTTTCCAGCATCCTTTAAAACAAAGAGTCAAGACTCCATGCAACAGAAAACCAGATGAACCCGTTAACTATAGCCCAATTCCCCTTTATACTCTTTGAACTAGAGAGGCCTGACAGTTCACTGAAGGGGTGCGGCAGGTCAGGTTTGAAGTCCATTAATACAGCTGTGAGGGCTTCCTTGCACAATACCTTTCCACACTGTCTCTCACTCTAGTTAGAGCTACAGTAAAGCTCCTTTGCTTTGATGAACACTGAAATTCATCAAATTCATCTCTCAAAATACATTTAAGACAGAAGGAAAATAACTATCTTTACCAATCTGCACTATTTTTTCTTGACTAATGCACGAGAGGAAATAGGCAAAATTCATCTGTGCTATGCTAGCTATATTACCTTCCTCCCAGGGGCACCATGGGAAAGTCCTTTAGTTTCCCCGAGTCCCAGTTTATCCACCTATAACATAGGCCTTATTGACCACCTGTGCTTTTGAATGTGACTCCCTCTTTTAGAAGCCCAGCCATTTCAATATTTTACTCACAGATTCTTAAATTTAACAAAAAGTATAAAGGACCGAGAAAAAAGGCATTTAAAGGATGGTCATTCCTTTCTCATGGTGTTCCTCAGTTGTACCTGGCATCACCAAATGCAAAACATATAGAAAAGATACACTGCTTCCATAAAGATCCTAAAAGAACAGCAAGTAAACTACAGAAAAGATGGTATGGGGAAGGAGGTGTTCTCTACCTGTGAGGAGTCACTTAGTTGCTGACAAATCCCTAGTAATAGTAAGCTGTAGTTTTACTCTTCATCCTAATAGCTGGGATAGAGAAATTTATACATATAGGTTTTCACAATTTTTTGTCTCAGAAATATTTATCATTATAAGAAGCCATAGATGACATTCCATAATTCTACCTCTTACTGTAGTTAGCACTGCAGGGAAGAAATGTGTCTCTGTCCTCAAGTTCCATTACAATAAAAGAAAAGTAATAAAGGAAAACTAACAAGTGCATATAAAGTAAGTAACTATTTCTGACAAATATGTATTTGTCATCATTGCTGCCAAGTGATGCAATCATTTGCTCTTCTATCACAAATAAGGACCACCACAAGCCAGTAACAGTTTATTTTTATATAGCACAGCACATTTTAATCTGAAAGCTCTCTGCAGAATATGGGCAAGATGGTGAGGGACCACAGCCAAAACCTGTCCTACATCTACAGCAACCTACAAAAGCTAGTCGGGAATCCAGTGCAAAAAAAGCGCCAAAGTTTGAGATTTCAGTCTGGGCAATCTGCTCCAGCTTTTGACTAGCCCTCCTGTGATAAATTCGTCCTAATACCTAATCAGAGTTTCCTCTGCTGCAGCTCATGTCTGTTGCCTCTTCCCCTTTCACTGTGCACCTCTGAGAAAAGTCCGGCTCTGTCTTCTCAAAAACACACACGCTCTCCCGCTGCATACATGAAGACGGCAATAAAGTCTCACTTTAGCCTCACACCTAATTTTTCAGGAACATTCCAAAATACCATGTGAGACAAATTACTCTAGTACTAAATTTATCTATTTCTGAAGGAAAAAGTGTTGTGTTAATCCAGTTGGGATTTTAACTTTTCGTAGAAACACTGCTGGTAGAATTACTCATTGATAATTGATGAATTTAAATTACTTCTGACAATTAACAAAATTACAAGTGCAAAGTACTGCTTATTGGCAAATAGAATGTGCTGGAATCTGCCTGCCTTCTTCATGTAATATTCCCTGTGCTGGCTCCCCAGTGGGATCTTTCACAATAAAATAAGCTGGTTTGTGCCCAAAAAGCATATGATAATAAAGCTTTTCTTTTATATAGCTTATATTGTGCAACCCATCTTGTTTATTTGTGTAAATTTATATTGTGCACTTCTGGATGTATTCAACCTGAGGTCAGAATTATTAGAGAACTGCCACAGTTACATGAACATAAAATCTTTATTAACATGGAACAGAACTTCTGGCAGATAACGTGCCTGCCTGGCAAGGATGGATGCTATACAAATAAAAAAGGGTGGGAGAAGTGAAGACCCTCAACATTCACCTGGTGAAAAGCTTAGGATCCGCAAAACCTTCAAAGAATCTGAATAACTCACAGGATTAGGATGCACATGTAAAAGATGACAACTCCTGTATGTTAACTCAAGTGGAAAGCTTGGAAGTGTTACAAAACCAGCAAATGTTTATGTGTATATTTTTTAATGGAAAACAGAGTAGAAAAATGAAACAGAAACTGACCTTGACAGTTTCACAGAGATAGCACTTACATGAAGAGGATTGGTTATTCTCATTGTACTGAGTGCCATGGGGCTGTCCAATAAGAGAGAGAGGTCTTCTATTTTTTACTTCTCAAATGCAAGGATTTGTTGTGGAGAACGCAAAAATGAATGAAGATGCTTTTAAATTTAAGCCATTTCAATATGGTTCCTACATAACCTGAAGTTATTGCTTTCACATTTGGTTCTCTAATCCCTTACATCCCTTGTTTCCATTTGCTGGTTTCAAAGACTAACCACTTAGGTAATGCTGTTTATCTATTTTACACAGGTAAAAAGCATTATGCAAGAGGTAAGAATTAGGCTCCTGCTATTTAATCATTTCTTCTGCCAGCTTTCTGCTTATAACAAAGGATTGGTATTGACTTTCCCTTTGGCCTTTGAAGCTCCAGGTCACTTAACCAAATACCCAAATGTGTGCACTGGTGTCAGTAACAACATCTGGGAAGATCCATGGCAAAAACAGCAGAAGTATATCTTGTTGAGGCTTTTCTTTCCTTGTGCAAAGCAACTTCTGCATATTGCACTTGATAAAACGGCTTCTTTATTTCTGAATAGATACTTCTTTACCAAATTCGGTGCTACACTGTTCATTGCCAAGGGGAGACAAAACCTGATGCTTTCAGTCAAAATATGTGACCAGCCTATATAGTGCAGCTGAACAGCCTGACCTCAAACCACTGTTAAAACATACTTGCATATTAGATTAAATTTAAGGTATGTCTATAAATGGGGCTCCCAACAGTTCAAATTCTCTTAACTCAAATGTTTTAATGAAACCAACAGTGAAGATCAAAGGTTTCTCTCATACTCTGTTTCGTTACTAAATGCATAAGGTCCGGCTGAGCTAAATGTCAGATTCTGACTTGCTTGATTTAGCCTTGCTGTTTAGTAGTAATTATGGACAGAAGTCTCATTTAGGTGTATTGATCTAGTCTTTAACACGAGGAATAAATTCAGCAGCTGAGCTATGGAAAACACTGCATGAATTCTCAATCCATGAATCTCTACAAAGAACAAAGAAGCATCAACGCATTTGCTGTAGCACCGATTCTTACACACGCACGTCTGTAGTTAAACACGCTAAAAAAGCTCTTCCTCGGGGATCACGAACATCAAAAAACCTGTGGCCCACCAATAAGCCATGTATGTGGAAGGTTCCAATTCCGCCTTCATGGAAGACAGGATCCCAATTCGGGAAAACATTTAATCATATGTTTCGGTCCATCAGAATTCATGAGAGTCCTTAAGTATGTGCTTATTTTTAAAAGATGCTTAAGTGCCATTGATTTCAAGTACATGCTTAAGTGCTGTCCTCAATATAAATGATTTCTGAAACCAGGGTTGATGTGAGTTTTATCACTGATTTTAATACGAGCAGAACAGGAACCAAAGGATTTTAAGAATCCCAAATGCTTATTCAAATTGAATGTCTACATGACAATAAGGAAAGTATAATCATATAATGTTGCATATGTATATTTCAGCTATGTAAATAAAGAAATTCTGAAATTAATGAAAATTCCCAAGCTCCTCATGCTAACAAAAGACATTTATCACTGAAAGGATAAGAACTTCTCTATCTCTGTATGACCCTAAATTTTTACCTTTACACATATTTTCTTAGAGGTTTGCGGGGTTTTTTAAGACTAACAATACAATTTTCTGGTTAAATATACTTATTTTTTAAGTTATAAAAAAATCCATAATGTAATTCTATGAGAGTTACCATAATAGACTGTAACAGCTGCTATGGTCTATTGTGTAAATAAGTAATTACAGAATTTACAGACTATCATGTAAATATGTAATTATGGACTTTTTAAAATGTGCATTATTTCCTCGATAGTCTATCGTTTAAATATGTAATTATGGACTTTGAAACATGTATTATTTACTCAGACTGCAACAGCTCCTTGGGACAGAGCTGTTCTGGCCTATTGGGTAAACATGTAATTACGGAAATTTTAAAAATATGTATTATTTATTTGCTAGTGCTGTTGTCAATACATCACAACAGCCATTTTTAAATGGATACCATATAGTCAATATTCTGTCAAGTTTTCATAGGTACTTAAAGTACCTCTCTGCATGGTTGCAATGCCATGTAGTGAAGCCTTTGCCTTGCTAGGTATTTTATCACAGGGGTATCAAATGAAAATCAAGCAGAGAATTCCACAAATAGTTCCATTAATTGGCCTTTCCCACAAAGATTCATAAATGCAGTCAAAAGAAAACCCTTCTGTCATTTCTTTCACAATTTTAAGACAGTATAGTTCACTGTGGTTAAGGCTTGGTATCTGACAGAATATTCCTTGGGGATTTTTAGCAAAGCAATGAACTGAGTGTAATGCAGTCAGTTGGGGGGGTTATCTCCTAATGGTCTCAGCTCTGAAACTGAGGACCATGTCTACATTAGCAGATAAGACATGGAGACAAGAGACGATCTGTAAAGCAAAATGGTGCAAAGGACCCAATGTCTACATTATATACTTCTCAGGTGGTTTACTACAGCCTAGATCTGGACTGGTCCCATGGAAGGAATACTCCCCAGCAGCTGGAGCACAGTACATGTGCTCCTAGACAATATCTTCTGGTGTAGGTTAATCCAAGAGGAAATCGGTTTTGGTTTTGGGAGACCACTCCACAGTGAGAATCAAAGTGCTGGAAGCAGGCATGATCCCTTTCAAACATCATTCTTGATCTGAACGAAAACACTGAGGTAGAAACATCCACAGAATACACTCAGTCGTGCCACTTGCATTTTCATTTCTCTACATCTTAAACAGGAGACAGGTTGGAGCATACAGTTCTGTAATTTATGAAGTGTGGTATTTTTGCAATGTACAAAACTATGAATTCCAGAAATGCTTCCAATGACAAAAGAATATTCTTCAAAGTGGTGGGAAAAAATTATTAAGGAGGTTTTTCACTCACCCAAGATGGACCTTCAAAGACATTATTATTCTGAAAAAAGGGTAATTACCATTACCATTAAATATTTATGTTTTTAAACTACCCATAGGCCCCAGTCAGAGAGGAATGCTAGGTGCTCTGCAAACATTTATGAATATCCCAACCTCAAAGACTTCACAATTTAAGGAATGTTATCAAATATATTATACTTTATAGAATGCTTTTTGGAAGCACAATGAATGTGTTCTTAGGCCAAAATGTATGCACTGAGTCTAGGATCTGCTGTGTCTGCACCTATATATCAATAATTCTAACATTTAGGCATGATTTTCCTAATAGGCCACAGCAAAAGCAAAACCAGAATGACCTATTCTTGTAAATATATAGGACAGATATATATTATGGGACTGTGTTAGACTTCAAACAATCCTAGCCTCACATTGGAAATAGGAGTGGTATTGTCATTTACCTAAAATTATCTACTCAACTAGAAAAGGACAGAGAGGAAAGATAAAACTCACAAAAGAAAAAATATTTTACAAATAAGGTATAATGCCATATTAAGATATATATTATTCATTTTTTCTAATGCTACTTTCTCCATAGTCTACAAGCCTCGTGTAATAATAAAGCCCTAAGAATTGAACTTAAATAGAAAACACTACATAAGGATGTTTAAACAAGAGTATTGATGAAAACAAAATAATTTCCATCTTAATGGGAGACGTTAGGGCATGAGCTGAGTGAGTCCAGCTGTCAGCTCAATCCTTCAGGATAGCTCTGGACTAACTGGAGGGAATCTGGAACTTGACCTCTGAGGAACAGCAGAAAAAACTGGGATTGCTTAGTCCTAAGAGGAGATGACTAGCAGGGACACAGTAATGTTCTTTGGATACATGAAGATACAAAGAGGAGTGAATAGTCTCCTCTTTATGTCCAATTTAGATGGGACAAGTGGTAATCGAATTCAATATGGCAAGGGAGATTTAGGTCAATGGGTTGCCCAGGAAGAACGCAAAGTCTTTGTTGGAGAAGGTTTTTAAGAACGGTGTGAACAAACTTTCACCAATAATGGCACAGCTATCCTGCCTTTGAGAACAAAAGGTGGTCTCTTGAGATCCTTTCCTGTCTTGTTTCTAGAGGGCTTTATGCTCCAGAACTAACCACACGCCCAGAACTAACCACAAGCCCACAGCTGTAGGCTCAGTTTTATGCCTAAACAGCCAGTGAAACCCACTGAAATTTTAAACAACAAAGAACTCAAAAATATGCTGAATAATACGCACCTTTGTTATAGTCTAAATAACGATGCTTGCATATTTCAAGATCATATTTCATTTTAGTTCCCCTGAACAAGAATGTACAATAGTACTATCTGTGCAAAGATAACCTTAAAGAAAACTTCATACTGATGAGTCATTAGCTCTGCATTAATAGTGGTTTTATTATATGCAACATTAGTATGGCCAATTATTTGCCAGGGCTCCTCTAACTGCACCAACAGGCACCTCTTCCACTGCCTACCCAGGGGTCTGGCTGCCTATCATCAAGGCCAGCTCTGACAAGAGGCCAGATTGCACCAGATTGCACCAGATTGTTCTAAACTGGGAGAAAGAGAGGCATGAGAAGACCCTTTCTTATCTCCCTATATATATATCAGTAACATATATGTTATTTTCAACTTTAAAAAGGTTGCACTTTATTTTTGAAAGGCAGAAAAAACTGTTCCATCCAAACCTATTGTTCATTTAGCAACAGAAAAAAGCTGACAAGCACATGTATAGGAGATAGGAAGTACAGCCTAAACAAGTGACAAATGTAGGCCCTGTTAAAATGAGAAACAACACTCCACATCTGGAACCCAGGCACTTTGAAATCTCCAGCCATGAAGAGGATTTTCAGCTCTCTGCGATGAGTTCCACTGATGATTATGGATTTTCTGTGATAATAACCCTGCCTTTCTAAACGTAGTTGGAAATTTTTGTTCTCTGGATACTTCACCACCTGTGTAAAGCAGGTAGGTTTTAGGAACTTGTAGGAAGAGTTGTATGCTAGTCGCTGCAGGTTTGGAACCGAACGATGGGATTTTCTTCCAGAACCCAAGAATCTGCTATACTCCTTGCTCTTTGGAGCTGTTTATTCAGGAGCCCAGCCTGCATTTGCAAGGTCATGCCGGATACTACTCGTCACACTATGTTGCTTATGCGTGAAATCCTCATTTTGTGCAAAGCTCACAAATATATATTCATGTCATAGTATCTTAATGTCCAGGGATAGTTTGAGCATGCCAAAGTGAGGGTGGCTGCCACACATGCTCTGCATTATTGTGGCAAAAAAAGGCAAAGCAGAAAGTTGTCAGTTTGAGACTGGAAATCTTACGGGAAGTTTAGCATAGCTGCACTTCTGGAACTAGGTGGCTGGTAAAATAAGATTGTACCTTCTGTGTCGGCAATTAGTTATGTGTGAAGTAGACATGCCAAAATTGGAAGCAATGTCCATTTTGTAGCAGTAATTATTATTGTGAAGCCATTTTCAAGGTGGGATTATGGGCACTAAACCGCTGGGACTGACTGTGCTGCCCATGCGTTAAATCCTCATTTTGTGCAGACTTAATGAAAAAGATAGTTTCTTGTAATATGTTCTGTTTTGTCAGTTGCTCCTACACAGCAGTATAGGGATGCTTTCTTTGTGCTTAATACATGCAGTGATAATTTTTCCACTTGCTTTTTCTGTAAATGTTCCACCACAAAACATTCTGTTAAACTGGAATTAAGGTTGTAAATATGCATTAATAAGTTAGAGTAAATTCTGTACTAATTGACTGCCCATACAACCTCACTGACATCAATGGAGAAAAAGCTACTGAAGAACACTACGAGCTGGATTCTTATCCCAGAAATGCTGCTCTATCTCCACATAAAGGGGTATGACAGAGAATCAGATCCTGCGGTAAAGTTTATAAGAAACACATGTCAGAGTATCAGGAATGCAAGATTCAACTCCCACTTTACAAACATGAAGGACAGGATTGCTAAAGCACCCATCAGTGGCCTGAATCTACGCTCTTTGGAGTAAATGGCATTTTTACCACTGACATTAACAACAGTAAAACTAAGCCAGTAATCAGCACTTTTGGAAATCCTATCCTTTGTGATTTGAATTAAAGAAAATAATTTAGGTTTCTTTTGTTCCCTCAGCTAACCTCTTTGTAAAGTCTTATTAGCCTTTCACCTATAGTTACATCACAGGATGGACCACACATCCCAAATTTACTTTATGTTCCAGCCATATAAAACACATCTTACTGGCAAAATCTCTGCTAATTCCTTGAGAATGATCAAAGTCAGTATTATGCTTCCTCTTAGCCTTGACAGATCTGTTCATTCTTGTGGCTGAAATGAAAACATTTGTTTTCTTTCAGTTTCATAAGATAGTATTTTATTGTTAACATATTAGGAGCAAAAACATATCAGAGAGCAAGCAAATCAGACAATAATTAACAGAAAATTAGATTAAGTAATTACTAAAGATACCTTCCAAGTAGTCTCTGAATGATAATACAAAAATTCACAATAGTGTTCTGAAGCTTGGTTTACTCCTACCTGTAATTTACTTTGAGGTCTTAGCATAAAAGGTGCTTAGAATTGAAAAATATCATTATTAGCATAAAAATGAGGCATGTTCTACCTATTTTGTGTATTAATTTAGCAGAATATATTATTACATAACTTTATACTGTAAGCACAAGGTCACACAGGATATGACTTGTCACACTGTGTTGCCTATGCATGAAATCCTCATTTTGTGCAGAGCTCCAAAATATATATTCATGTCAGAATATCTTACTGTCCAGCGACAGCCTGAGAGTTTCATTCTATTACATACTGGGGAAACAGATTCAGCGTCATTTGAGAGGTCTCTTCTCTCAATACCCGAATGAACTCTCATTAATCAAAAAACTACAAACACTCACCAAAAGGGAACCGGCCCCTTTAATGCTCTCTTCACTCTCAGACAAAATTATATCCATTCTGCCAGAATTTTTTTATCATTTCTGTGTGACTATCCCAGTCAAACAGCCAAAATATGGCATTGATTTTACACAGTTATCGGAAAACAGAACCTAACTTTACTAAAAAAAGCAAATGAAAGAAATTGTTTCTAGGGCAGTGTTGCATTAACTGCACGGATCTCAGGACAACCCTGGAGTTAACATGACCTTCTCCAAACTTCCCATCAGCCTGGTAAGAATACATTAAAAGTTCCAGCTTTGCTTACACTGAACATACCAATGTTTGTAGTTTGATAAACACAGGTTTCTACCTAACTCTGTTAACTGCCTACCTATCCACTCCTCATTGTTTTGCCCAGCTTTAAATGTTTTCCTCTTCTAAACACATCCATACTAAAGAACCAGAAACAACAAAATTCTTTGAATATTAAGTCTCAGGGAAGCCTATTTTTAACCAGACATAAAATTGAGATTATTGTATAAGCAGTTTCAAGTGGGACAGCTTGCTCAACAAAATCCTTAAATCTAAGGAAATGTCAGTTTGCATGAAGAAAAGAAATATTACCTTGGTCTTCGATAACACAGTAGAAAGCAGTAGCAGTTTAGAGATCAGAGCAGATAACCAGTGTAGCCTCCAGACCAGAACAGCAGGTTTGACGTGATATTCAGGTAAATAGCCAGAACAGAACAGCAATTAACAGTTAACAGGCCACTTAAATTAAGAGCTTTCCTTGAGAAAACAGCCTCAGACCTTCAGAGACTGATAGTTCAAGCAGGAAGTGGCAAAAAATCGAAGTGTATGGGGAATTTCCTCAACAGGCCTTTTATCCACAGAATGTACAAACCCAGAAATGCCTGGCCTAAATGTGGATGTAGGGGAATGTAGCTGCAGAGAGGAGAGAGTAAAGAGAGGAAAGGAAACAAGAGATTTTGAGCAATGGCCTTCTGAGCAATGAAAACACAATTTTCTTCACTGGTGTCTTCAGAGCCAAAATTTTGCATGGTTTAACACTTAGTGCTAACCTGCGCTTTGTAACTTTGTCACACAACTTGTCACCACGGGAGCTGGCAATGCAAGACAGCCACCACGGGTTTGTAGACAGACCTGGATCTTTGCTATAGCTATCGCTTGCAGGCCACTTTGACAGTCCCTCAGTGCACTGTGTGCTCCCACAGACCCAGCAAAGAGACAATCATGTCGGAGAACCAAACCTGCAGTCCTTGTACAAGCACGCTCAGCAGTGGCACCAATATGCATCTCCATGTTTCGGTTTTCCTCATTGTTTCAATGCACCACCACCATGTTGATACGAACATGGGCTTCTCAGCATCACAATGATAAACAATTGTAAAACCCGCTGCCTTGGGAAGGGGCATGGACAAGTGTGAAAGTGGATGTCTCAAACTCCCAGAGTCCCAACCCCCTTTTTCATTTACAGTGCCTCATAACTCTACAATATCAAGCATTTTTCTTTCATTCACGAATGTGACCTCCACAAACTTTTTAAGTCAAGCAGTTCGAAGAGAAAGATGTATTTTTTTCTACCTCGCTCAATCTCACATAGCTCAATGCACTCTGAATTTGGGACGTGTGGGAACACAGCCCCAGAAATATACGTGGCTCCAACACTGTGTCAGAAAAAGCCTGGAACCAGCCAACTGTCTTCCCCAGCCCCTACGTCCTACCACCACAGTAGTCAGTTTGCTGGTCCTTTTGCTCCCAGCCTCTACCCTGACAAAATAGCCTGCAAAACCCTGGAAGCAATACATGTACATTGCCACCTCCCAAACACTCTGATATGGGTAAGTGCGGTGCAGCGGGACACACAGCCCATGTGTTTGTACCACAAAACCAGGGGATGCCACTGCCCCTTAGCCAGATGCAGGAGGGCAGAGGTGCCAAATTAGTTTTACAGCTTTCTAGCACTGAGATGTGTCTGGGGCCAGGGGACTTTTTGATGGACGCATGGGAGCAACACTTGCAGTCTGCTTGAAAGGGTCATTTCCACATTTCACAGCAGGGGCCTATGGGGGGGTCCAGTGTCAGATCAGCAGTCTGGGGGCTGCTTGTTGGCAGAGGGAGGGGGACCCAGGCACCTTTCTGGCTGTTTCATAGGGCCTTCTGGGGGTGGGGGAGCAGTTCTGAGGAACACCAAGAGCAGCTAAACCTCTTAATTGGTTGAGGGAGGCTGGGGGCAAGAGGGTTTTGGGGGAAAAGTGTTTAGCAGTGAGGGTGTTTTGGTGCAAGGAATATCGGGGGTGATGCTGTTTCAGGGTGAAACTGGAAGCAAGGGTATTTGGAATGAGGGAGACTGGAACAAAAGCATTGGGGGCAAAGATGTTTGGGAGCAAGGGCTTTTGGAGGCAAGGACCCTTGAAGGTGAAGGTGTTTGAGGCTGAGGGTGCTTGACGGTAAAAGCATTTGGGGTAAAAGCATTTGCAGGGAAAAGGCATTTGGGGATGAGGACATTTGGAGACAAGGACATTTGGCAGCTAGAGCACTTGGGTGCGAGAGTGGTTTGGGGAGAGGGTCTCAGTGCTGTTGCCAGCTCCTGACCGCCTCCTCTGGTCCCCATGCTCGCCCTGCGATGCGGCGCTCGGACACCGGCAGCAGGAGCCGCATCCAGACCCCCCATCCTTCTCCCCCACCCGACGCCCATTTCGGGGCCTCTCGCTCCCCAGGAGCGGAGCCCCGCAAACGGGTAGGGGCAGCAGGACAGTGCCCCCTCCCCTGGCCGGGCAGCCGCCTGCGCCCGGCGGGGCACCGCGGTAGCGGGCGAGCGGGCGGGGGGCGCGGCGGGGCCGGCCGCGGGGGCGGAGCCGCCAGTCAGCGCCGGGCGCCGTGACCCCGGGGCGGGGAGGCGGCACCGCGGCCGCGGGGACGGGGCCAGGCTGCCCCAGCCCGGCGCAGCGCGGCAGCGTGTGTTCCCCCCCCCCACCCCCGCGACACAAACAGACACGCACAGACACACACACACACACACACACACGGCACGGCACGGCACGGCACGGTACGGTACCGGGCGGGGGAAGCCGGCTCGGCCCCCGCCCCACCGCCTGCCCGGGGAGGGCTGGGGCGCGGGTCCGGCCGCCGCAAGCTCCGCACTTACCCGGGCCGCGACGAGGTGTTAGCGGGCGGGCTCCGGCAAGCAGCTACTGCGGGGGGCCGGGGGGAGCCGGTTGGGTTTAGGGGGGGTTCCGTAATCCAACAGTCTTTGGGCTGCCAAATGTAAACACTCCGCCATGATTTCTTTGTTTAGATAATTGAACCTGCCTCCCTCTCCCTCGCCGACTCTCGCTCGCTTTTATTTATTTATTTCCCCCCCTCCCGTCATCATCATCATCATCATTATGGCTTGTGTGGGGTGTTGTGTTTTGTTTTTTTTAAAGGGTTGTTATTTAGTAGCTGCATTTAACAAGTGCTGTTTTTACAAATATTTATGTATATATGTATTTATACATAAATATATACGGGGTGGGGGGGAGGCGGCGATGGGAGGCACAAAGGAGAGGAAGTTATTCCCGCTGGTTTGGGGCTTGCGTTTTTTTCCTCCCTGCTGCAGCAAAGGCTCCCGCTGCCGGCGCACGGCGGGGCCGGGGCTGTTGGTGTCGGCAGAGGCCGCGGCCGGGGCAGCGGCTGGCCGGCGGCAGCGAAGGCGGCACGCCTCGCCGCAGCACCGCGCTCGCCCGGCGCTCTCCTGGAAAAGGCAGGGTTTACCAAACGCATCACCCGCTCCAGCGGGAAGGTAGCAGCGCGCTGTGGGGGAGACAGATGGAAACTTCCAGATTTAAGTTTTTTCACTGCATTTCCTGAAAATTCAAGCGCGACATGAAAGCGACCTTCTTGTTATTATTACGCGGGAATTCCCCGTCAGGAAATACAGTTATCATTTTGTTATAGGAAATTTACGGAAAGCGTTAGCATGACTAAAAACTGTTTCATTTGCATTCCTACTTTGACAGCAAGTTTCTCCATTTGGAAACATCAGAA